>NC_057804.1:47218055-47239208 GCF_018294505.1 Triticum aestivum
ATATAAGCCTACGTACCCTGAAACCATCGAATATCAAGATAGATCGGGAGTTCCGCCGCCGCAAGCCTCTGTAGCCACCAAAAACCTCTCGGGAGCCCTTCCCGGCACCCTGCCGGAGGGGGGATCCATCACTGGTGGTCATCTTCATCATCCCGGCGCTATCCATGACAAGGAGGGAGTAGTTCACCCTCGGGGTTGAGGGTATGTACCAGTAGCTATGTGTTTGATCTCTCTCTCTCTCTCTCTCTCTCTCTCTCGTGTTCTCTCTCGTGTTCCCTCTATGGCACGATCTTGATGTATCCCGAGCTTTGCTATTATAGTTGGATCTTATGATGTTTCTCCCCCTCTACTCTCTTGTGATGAATTGAGTTTTCCCTTTGAAGTTATCTTATCGGATTGAGTCTTTTATGAGAACACTTGATGTATGTCTTGTCGTGCTTATCTGTGGTGACAATGGGATATCATGTGCCTCTTGATGTATGTTTTGGTGACCAACTTGCGGGTTCCACCCATGAACCTATGCATAGGGGTTGGCACACGTTCTTGACTCTCCGGTAGAAACTTTGGGGCACTCTTTGAAGTACTTTGTGTTGGTTGAATCTGAGATTGTGTGATGCATATCGTATAATCATGCCCACGGATACTTGAGGTGACAATGGAGTATCTAGGTGACATTAGGGTTTTGGTTGATTTGTGTCTTAAGGTGTTATTCTAGTACGAACTCTTGAATAGATTGATCCAAAAGAATAACTTTGAGGTGGTTTCGTACCCTACCATAATCTCTTCGTTTGTTCCCCTCTATTAGTGTCTTTGGAGTGACTCTTTGTTTCATGTTGAGGGATTGTTATATGATCTATCTATGTTATTATTGTTGAGAGAACTTGCACTAGTGAAAGTATGAACCCTAGGCCTTATTTCCTATCATTGCAATACCGTTTACGCTCACTTTTATTACTTGTTACCTTGCTGTTTTTATAATTTCAGATTACAAATACCTTTATCTACCATCTATTTTGCACTTGTATCACCATCTCTTCGCCGAACTAGTGCACCTATACAAATTACCATTGTATTGGGTGTGTTGGGGACACAAGAGACTCTTTGTTATTTGGTTGCAGGGTTGTTTGAGAGAGACCATCTTCATCCTACACCTCCTACGGATTGATAAACCTTAGGTCATCCACTTGAGGGAAATTTGCTACTGTCCTACAAACCTGTGCACTTGCAGGCCCAACAACGTCTACAAGAAGAAGGTTGTGTAGTAGACATCAAGCTCTTTTTTGGCGCCGTTGCCGAGGAGGTGAGTGAAGGTATATCTTTAGATCTTGCAATAGAATCTTTTTGTTTCTTGTTTTATCACTAGTTTAGTTTATAAAAGAAAACTAAAAAAAAGGGAGTTGAGTTTATCTCATACGCTTCATCTCTTTAATATCTTTCATGAGTTTGATGGAAAGGAAAATTGTTCTCAAGTGCTAGAAGAAGAATGCATTAGAATGTTTGGTACTATATCTTTGAATCATGAGCATGATTGCAATGTTGTTAGTATGAATTCCTTGAATATCCATGATGCTAATGATATGCAAAGCCACAAGCTTGGGGAAGCTATGTTTGATAAATATGATATTTTTTGTCCCCCAAGTTTTGATGAGAATATTTATTATGATGAAAGCATGCCTCCTATTTATGATGATTATATTGATGAAAGTGGGTTTGGAAGAGTGTCAACTTTAGGAAGTAGTGATCCCACTATTTTGGAGGATGTTGAATCTTGTTGTGATGAACATGAAAGTGGATTTGGAAGAGTGTCAACTTTATTTAGTGATGATTCCACTATTTCGGAAGAGGTTCCAATTGATTATGAGAAAAAAGTTGCTATTTATGATGATTATTGTGATGACTTGTATGATATTAAGAATAATGATAAACATGAAACTTGTTATCATGATTTTAGTTTCCAATTGGATTATGCCTCACATGATAATTATTTTGTTGAGTTTGCTCCCACTACTATTCATGAGAAGAATTTTGCTTATGTGGAGAGTAGTAAATTTTCTATGCTTGTAGATCATGAAAAGAATGCTTTAGGTGCTGGTTATATTGTTGAATTCATTCATGATGCTACTGAAAATTATTATGAGAGAGTAACATATGCTTGTAGGAATTGCAATAATATCAAGTTTCCTCTCTATTTGCTTAAAGTTTTGAAGTTATGCTTGTTTTGCCTTCCTATGCTAGTTGATTATTGTTCCCATAAGTTGTTTGCTCACAAAATCCCTATGCATAGGAAGTGGGTTAGACTTAAATGTGCTAGTCATATGCTTCATGATGATCCCGTTATGTTTCAATTCTTATCTTTTATGTGAGCATCATTGTCATCATCATGCCTAGCTAGAAAGGCATTAAAGAAAAGCGCTTGTTGGGAGACAACCCAATATTTACCCTAATGTTTTTGTGTGTCCACATGATTATGATACTGTAGTAATTATGTTTTAAAGCTTTTGTTTCAATAAAGTGCCAAGTAGAACCTTTGGGAAGACTTGGGTGAAGTTTATGTGATCTTGCTGTAAAAAACAGAAACTTTTGCGCTCACGAGAATAGCTACCATTTTTATTGAAGAGCGATTTTAGGTTGATTCTTTTTGCAGATGATTAATATACAAATTCCTCAGGTCCAGAAATTTATTTTGGAATTTTTTGAGTTCCATAATTATACGTTTGATATAGATTACTACAGACTGTTATGTTTTTGACAGATTCTGTTTTCTATGTGTTGTTTGCTTATTTTGATAAATCTATGACTAGTATCGGAGGGTATGAACCAGAGAGGAGTTAGAATACAGTAGATATTACACCAATATGAATAAATAATGAGTTCCTTACAATACCTAAGTGGTGGTTTTATTTTCTTATACTAACAGAGCTTATGAGTTTTGTTTTGAGTTTTGTGTGGTTGAAGTTTTCAAGTTTTGGGTAAAGATTCGATGGACTATGGAATAAGGAGTGGAAAGAGCCTAAGCTTGGGGATGCCCAAGGCACCCCTAGGTACTATTCAATGACAACCAAGCAACTAATCTTGGGGATGCCCCGGATGGCATCCCCTCTTTCGTCTTCGTTCATCGGTAACTTTACTTGGAGCTATATTTTTATTCACCACATGATATGTGTTTTGCTTGGAGTGTCATTTTCTTTTGTTAGTATTTTCTTGATTTTAGTTATAATAATGTTTTGCATCTTTATTTTCAATAAAAATGTCAAGGATAGCCTTTGCCATCCTTATTTTGCTAGTATACATGTTGCTGTTTGAAAACAGAAAGTTTACCGCTGTTGCAAAAATTCCCTAGAAAAGTCAGAGAATGGTATAATGTTGAATATTTTTGCATATTAATATCTGATAAATTTATTACAGTGGGAATTTCAGTTCATAATGTTTTGAGTCAGGGAAGTATTGTTACTCTTGCATTCTTTACAGACTATATTGTTTTGGCAGATTGCTGTTATGTTTGCATTATTTGCGTATGTTTGCTTGTTTAACGATTCTATTTGAGGATAGGAGTATTAAATATGCAGAGGCATTTAGTATGCAATGTTGAATAATAATTTTAGTGATTTGTTACATAAGAAAGTGATAAGGTTTTGCATTGGTTTATACTAACCGATCTCACGAGTTCTTGTTGAGTTTGTTGTGAATGAAGCTTTTCATAAAAAGAAGAAAAACCATGATATGAGAGGAATTAAGGAGACATAAAAGCTCAAGCTTGGGGATGCCCAAGGCACCCCAAGATAATATTTCAAGAAGTCTCAAGCATCCCAGCTTGGGGATGCCCCGGTAGGCATCCCACCTTTCTTCTTCAACAACTATCGGTTAGTATCGGTTGAACCTAAGTTTTTGCTTCTTCACAAGAGTTGTGCTATCCTTGCCATGTAATTTTATTTTGTTTTTCTTGCTGATTGAATACAATACCAAGATCTGAAATTCTTTAATAAGAGAGAGTCTTCACATAGTTGCATAATTATTTAGCTACTCATTGATCTTCACTTATATCTTTTTGGAGTAGCTTTTCATTTACTCGTGTTCTTCACTTATATCCTATGAGTAAATTGTTGAATGAGTTGATTATCATAAATCTGAAATTATATATGCCTCATTTTCTTATCCCATGGGGAGTAATGACTTCACATCTAAGAAGTAGATGTTGTAAATTTATTGACAGTTAGCAAGCATTGTATTGGTCATTTGAACAATTCATGAAAGAATATTGAAGGAAGAGAGATTTCACATACAAATATATTATCATAGACATCTTTTATAATTGTGAGCACTCATTATGTATGACATGCTAAAGAGTTGATGTTGGACAAGGAAGACAACGTAAAGGGTTATGTTTTCTCACATCTCAGTTAAAGTATATTGTCATGGATCATTCAAACATGTTGAGCTTGCCTTCCCCCCTCATGCTAGCCAAAAATTCCTAGCACCAAGTAGAGATACTACTTGTGCTTCCAAATATCCTTAAACCCAGTTTCTGCCATGAGAGTCCACCATACCTACCTATGGATTGAGTAAGATCCTTCAAGTAAGTTGTCATCGGTGCAAGCAATAAAAATTGCTCTCTAAATATGCATGACTTATTAGTGTGGAGAAAATAAGCTTTGTACGAACTTGTTATGGAAGCAATAAAAGCGATGGACTGCATAATAAAGGTCCATATACAAGGGGCAATATAAAGTGGCGTTCTTTCGCATTAAGATTTTGTGTATCCAACCCTAAAAGCGCATGACAACCTCTGCTTCCCTCTACGAAGGGCCTATCTTTTACTTTATGTCTTTTACTTTATGCAAGAGTCAAGGTGATCTTCACCTTTCCCTTTTTCATTTTATCCTTTGGCAAGCACTTTGTGTTAGGGTGATCCTGATATATATATATATCCAATTGGATGTACGTTAGCATGAACTATTATTGTTGACATCACCCAAAGGTGAATACGTTTAAGCCCCAATCTTTCTCTGTGTCTGATTAAAACTCCATAACCACAAGTATTGCGTGAGTGTTAGCAATTGTAGAAGACTATATGATAGTTGAGTATGTGAAGTTTGCTAAATCAAAGCTCTGACATAGACTCTTCCTGAAAGTAAGATGAATTGCAATTGTTTGATGACTAAGAATGAAGTTTGCTAGTTTTCAAGAAAGTTTATGGCCTATGCTTTAACATGTGAATAGCTTGTTACTTGATTATGAAAAGTTTTATGAGATGAACTACTATTATTACATATTATCATGCTAGTAAAGGTGATTGAAATTATCATTGATCAAACTTGTGCACCTCTAGCATTCACACTTCATAAATTCTGTTTTTATCATTTACCTACTCGAGGACGAGTAGGAATTAAGCTTGGGGATGCTGATACGTCTCCAACGTATCTATAATTAAATGAAGCATTCGTGCTATATTATTATCTGTTTTGAATGATTATGGGCTTTATTATACACTTTTATATTACTTTTGGGACTAACCTGTTAACCGGAGGCCCAGCCCATATTGATGTTTTATTGTCTGTTTCAGTATTTTGAAGAAAAGGAATATCAAACGGAATGAAACCTTCGACATCGTGATTTTTTGGAAGAATATCATCCTGGAGGCTTAGAGATCAAGTCAGAAGATCCTCGAGGAGCCCAGGAGATAGGGGCGCCCCCCCTATAGGCGCGGCCCCCTGTCTCGTGGACTCCTCGAGCACCCCCCGACCGACTTATTTCGCCTATAAAAGCCTATGTACCCTAAAACTATCGAATATCAAGATAGATCGGGAGTTCCGCCGCCGCAAGCCTCTGTAGCCACCAAAAACCTCTCGGGAGCCCTTCCCGGCACCCTGCCGGAGGGGGGATCCATCACCGGTGGCCATCTTCATCATCCCGGCGCTATCCATGACGAGGAGGGGGTAGTTCACCCTCGGGCTGGGGGTATGTACCAGTAGCTATGTGTTTGATCTCTCTCTCTCTCATGTTCTCTCTCGTGTTCCCTCTATGGCACGATCTTGATGTATCCCGAGCTTTGCTATTATAGTTGGATCTTATGATGTTTCTCCCCCTCTACTCTCTTGTGATGAATTGAGTTTTCCCTTTGAAGTTATCTTATCGGATTGAGTCTTTTATGAGAACACTTGATGTATGTCTTGCCGTGCTTATCTGTGGTGACAATTGGATATCATGTGCCTCTTGATGTATGTTTTGGTGACCAACTTGCGGGTTCCTCCCATGAACCTATGCATAGGGGTTGGCACACGTTCTTGACTCTCCGGTAGAAACTTTGGGGCACTCTTCGAAGTACTTTGTGTTGGTTGAATCTGAGATTGTGTGATGCATATCGTATAATCATGCCCACGGATACTTGAGGTGACAATGGAGTATCTAGGTGACATTAGGGTTTTGGTTGATTTGTGTCTTAAGGTGTTATTCTAGTACGAACTCTTGAATAGATTGATCCGAAAGAATAACTTTGAGGTGGTTTCATACCCTACCATAATCTCTTCGTTTGTTCTCCGCTATTAGTGTGTTTGGAGTGACTCTTTGTTGCATGTTGAGGGATTGTTATATGATCTATCTATGTTATTATTGTTGAGAGAACTTGCACTAGTGAAAGTATGAACCCTAAGCCTTGTTTCCTATCATTGCAATACCGTTTACGCTCACTTTTACTACTTGTTACCTTGCTGTTTTTATAATTTCAGATTACAAATACCATTTTGCACTTGTATCACCATCTCTTCGCCGAACTAGTGCACCTATACAAATTACCATTGTATTGGGTGTGTTGGGGACACAAGAGACTCTTTGTTATTTGGTTGCAGGGTTGTTTGAGAGAGACCATCTTCATCCTACACCTCCTATGGATTGATAAAACTTAGGTCATCCACTTGAGGGAAATTTTATACTGTCCTACAAACCTGTGCACTTGCAGGCCCAACAATGTCTACAAGAAGAAGGTTGTGTAGTAGACATCAGGGCACCGCACACGGCTAAGAGATCCAAGGATCATTTGTTGTTGTGTCTAGCGGTGCCCCCCTGCCCCCGTATATAAAGGAGCAAGGGGGAGGGAGCAGCCGGCCAGGAGGAGGCCTGCCAAGGGGGAGTCCTACTCCCACCGGGAGTAGGACTCTGTTGGGGAACGTAGCACAAATTCAAAATTTTCTACGCAACACCAAGATCAATCTATGGAGATTCTAGCAACAAGAGAGAGAGAGGGAGTCCATCTTCATACCCTTGAAGATCGCTAAGCGGAAGCGTTACAAGAACCCGGTCGATGGAGTCGTACTCGCGGCGATCCAAATCGCGGAAGATCCGATCTAGCGCCGAAGGGACGGCGCCTCCGCATTCAACACACGTACAGCCCGGGGACGTCTCCTCCTTCTTGATCGAGCAAGGGGAGAGGAGAAGTTGAGGGAGAACTTCGACAACACGACGGCATGGTGGTGGTGGAGCTCGTGGTATTCCTGCAGGGCTTCGCCAAGCACTACGGAGGAGGAGGAAGAGTTGGAGGAGGGAGGGGCTGCACCAAAGGCAGGGTTGCTGCAGCCCTCCCACCCCCTCACTATATATAGGGGAAGGGAGGAGGAGGAGGTGCCCTAGGGTTCCCTAGGGGAGGGGCGGCGGCCACAGGGGAAACCCTAGATGGGTTTGGGCGCCCCCACCTGTCAGGACCCCGACTCGATGTCACATCGATCTAGCCGGTAACACCTCATATCACTTTGCGGCCTCACGCACGGTATCCCCACGGGTGTCGCCTTACCTTTGCCCGGGACCGTTTGCGCCTTTTGGCTCACGTATATGATAGTGTCGCTAGCATCCATATGATAAGGAGCCCGGGCTGACATGACTAGTCGTAAACCCAAAGTGGCACAGACTTACAGGGACAGGCATCCATGACCCAGCTTCGAACGTGTCGGTCATCAGCAAGTGGGTCCGGGCTGTAGCACTGGGCTAGCAGGACTCCGGTAAACCGGGCTGTAGCGGGCTAACAGGACTCCAGTACTCAAAGCGTGACATTTCCCCGAAGGGACAGACACAGGAACGAAGAAGGACACATGCCGGCCAGCCTAAGTGTTCCAGAGCAGTAGCAAGCTACCATGGCTCAGCGGTAACACTAGGAGACATTTCCCGGTAAGAGAGGCTACTAAAGATAAACAACTAGATGGTCAGATCCCACACATACCAAGCATTTCAATCAAACACACAATATGCTCGATATGTGCGAATACAACGAAGCATCACAACATGACTCTATGACACAAGTACTTTATTTAAGGCTCAGGGAGCCATACATAACATACACAAAGGTACGGGTCTCACGACCCAACATACAAGTCATACAGTTATACAAACCAGCAGCGGAAGTACATTGTCTGAGTACAGACAACTAGTAAAATAAAAGAGGCTTGGAAAGCCTAGCTATACTACGTGGTCCATCACAAGCTCAGGGTCACCACCTGGGTCTTTAGCCTACTCGTTGATGTCAACGTCTACATAGAACCCATCAGAAGGGGTTGCAGCGTCTTCTGTAAAAATGTAGATTATAGCAACATGAGTACAAGGGTACTCAGCAAGACTTACATCAGATCCTACATACATGCTTAGTATCAAGAAGGGCTGGTGGAGTTATTGCAGCAAGCCAGCTTTGACTCTTGGCTAGGCTATCCTACGATACTCCAACTTGAAATGGTTTTGCGCACACGAGTCCACTATTCACCACTTCAATACACTACCGAGGATCCACCTCCGTCTTCCTACGGAAGAGCCATCCTCGGCACTCACACTTATCTTGAGGCTTTTAGTAGTTTCCATTTACTTGTCTACGAACTGTATAGGCAACCAAGTAGTCCTTTACCGCGGACGCGGCTATTCGAATAGATCATGTTAACCCTGCAGGGGTGTACTTCTTCATACATGTTTCCACCACTTAGCGTCTGCACACGACATGTGCTCGGCAGACTTCAAGCGAAAGCCGACGTGGGTGTAGACCACGACCTACCTAAACACTTAAGCCTCTAGTCCAGGTTTATCGCCTATTCAGGTTCCATCCGCAGGGAGTCCGGCCGAGGTTTCCCATATGGCCCCGAACAATGTGAACAGGGTTCCCGAGATACCTAACGGGTATTCGGTACACCCGGCCACGTACCTACCGCATCACAGCCCACCCCTACGGTCAGCGCTGTCCACGGCCTCCAGTAGGCTACAAACACCAGAAACTACTTGCAACTCCTGGACAGAGAGCTAGGGTGAATAAGAAGTCGAGCAGGGTCATATTTCAGGGCCCAATGCATGGTAGTAGCTGTATCTTAAATCACATATACAGATCTCAGTGCTTAAGGTCGGCTTCAATGAAACAACCCACCATGTACTCCTACATGGCCTCTCATCGATACCTTTACCAAATCGTGTTCACCACACCACTCTCATTACCGACATTAACATTTCACTCTAGCCCATCACCCAGATGAACCAGACCTGACACGACTCTAAGCATAGCAGGCATAGCAAGGTAGGAACAACACAAACATATGGCTCAATCAACTCCTACACATGCTAGTGGGTTTCATCTAGTTACTGTGGCAATGACAGGTCATGCAGAGGAAATGGGTTCAACTACCGTAGCACACAGCAGTTTGAATCGCGTTGTCTTAATGCAGTAAAAGAGAGCAGGAGCGAGAACATGGGATTGTATCGATATGATCAAATGGTTGGTTGCTTGCCTGATGGTCCGATGCACTGATACGGTTCTTCGTTAGGGTAATCACGGTACTCCTCGGAGGCAGAACCTGTCGCAAAGGACACCGATACACAACCATCACCAAACAATGTGCAACAATATGATGCATGCATGAAACATAGCAATATGAGTGTGTTGGGCTAATGCAACTAAAACCAGAAGGGTTTGAACAAATTTGAATCAAAGATTCAAATTTCAAACTCAAACATGGTCTCTTTAAGTGCTTATCCTTGTTCTGCTTAAAACATCAATTTAACTTGTTTGATCATGCATGAAAATAGTACAGATGGATAGATTGGATTTTTCTGATCATTTTTCATATATAATTTGTCCAATTTGGAGTTACAGAATAAAAGTTATGAATTTTTGAAGTTTAAATAATATTCTGGAATTTCCTGATTTAAATTAAATCCAGAAATTATAATTATTGCGCCAGCATGACGTCAGCATGACGTCAGTGGTCAACTGCGGCTGTCTGAAGTCAAACCTGACGTGTGGGGGCCACACGTCAGTGACAGGGGGGGTTTAACAGGTTTAAATTAATCCTAATTAGGGATTAGTGGCGCTGGGGCCCACTGTCAGTGTCAGGGGGGGTTGACTAACGGTAATTAGTACTAACTAACCACCTGTCCGACAGGGCCCACGCGTCAGTGACCCTGGGGGGGTCAAACCTCAGGTCGGACAGGTCCAACCCGCCGGCGGTTAGTCGTCGGCGAGGTCCGCGGCGTGCAGGGGCCTCGGGTTTCCTCTGTGGTGCTCCAAACGGCGTGCGGCTAGGTGCGTTGGATAGCTAGCTCAACGGCGCGTCGGACGGTGGCCGTGGCTGGCCCTGGGGTGGCCGGAGTCGACGGCGGCGAGCTCGGCTGCGGCTGCCGGAGTTCGGGTGCGGTCGGAATCGACGTTGCAGGGGGTTTGGGGAGGCGTTAGTGCGTGCTGCGTGCTCCTGGTGAGGTGGGGAGCACGATAGTGCGCTCGGTTGGGTGCTACGGTGACCGTGGCCACGACGGCGACATCGCCGGCGGCGTGGAGCTCTCGGCCAAGGTGGGGCTAGGGCCTAGAGGTCGAAAGAGACCAGGGGAGAAGGGGGAAACGATCCGGGGGCTCACCGCGGAGCTGCAGGGATGGTTAGCGGGCTCGGGGACGCGCTGGAGACGGCGAATTCGACGGCGACGACGGTCGGAGCCCGAAGAGGGGAACGGCGACGTGGCGGCGATGCAGGGCTTCCGGGGAGCTGTGGAGCGGTGGGGAGGAAGAGGGGGTCGTGGCGGAGCTTCTGAGCTAGTCGGGGGAGCGAGGGGTGGCCGGAGACGGCTGCTGTGGCGAACGGCGGCGACGGTGGTGTTCGGCCGTGAGAGAGAGAGAGAGAGGGAGAGGAGGGGAGAGGCGTGGCGTCGTCCAGGGCATCGAGGCGGCACCGAGAAGAAGCGCTGCAGCGTTGCGCTGGCGGGGGAGGCAGGCAGACGAGCTGGTGGCGTGGCGCTCCGGCCGTGCGCGCGCGCCGGCCACACGCCTGGCCGACTGGCGCCAGGAGGACGACGGCGGTGGTGGGCTGGGCTGGCTTGCTGGGCCGGCCAGCTGGCTGGGCCGCACAGGGAGGAGCCCAGGTAAGCTCCTCCTGTTATTTCTTTTTCTGTTTTCTAATTTCTGACATTTGTTTTGATTTAAATAATATATTAAATCATTTATTTAACTTATGCCAATTTTTGCAGGAGCTATATATATATTAATCCAGAGCTCTTTTATAAATGGCATAATATTTGGACATATATTAATATATATAATTAATATATTTCCAATGCAAATATTTATGCATTAATTCCAAATGCCCAAAATAAATGTCCATGAGCCACTAAAATTATTGGTTTGATTTTTATCTCCGTCCAATATTTTCAGAGGGCATCATGAGCATTTTCTTGGACCCTTTTGGAGAAATTTTTATTTGGATCATTTTCAAAATGATTCTGAGGGTTTCACAGATCCCCATTTCAAGTTAAATGGAAATTTTAAACATGATGCACACACTCTGATGCATGACTAGCTAGGGTGTGACAACTCACCCCCACTCAAAAGAATCTCGTCCCGAGATTTGGGTTCCTCCGGGAAGAAGGCGGGATACTCGAGTCGAAGACGATCCTCCCTTTCCCAGGTTGCTTCATCCTCAGAATGGTGCGACCATTGAACTTTGAGAAACTTGATGTTATGACGTCGGGTGGTACGCTCGGCCTGATCGAGGATACGAATGGGGTACTCTCGATATGTAAGATTATCTTGGAGATCAAGCGTTTCGTGGTCCACTTCACGGATAGGATCCGAGAAGCAACGCCTGAGTTGAGAAACGTGGAAGACATCGTGGACCCTGGAGAGGTGCGGAGGTAGTTCCAATTGGTAGGCAACTTCTCCTCGTTTGGCGAGAATGCGAAAAGGTCCAATGTAACGAGGAGCCAATTTGCCTTTGATACCGAAACGATGGGTTCCCTTCAGAGGGGTGACCCGAAGATAAGCCTTCTCGTCAACCTCGAAAGTCATAGCCTTATGCTTTCGGTCATATTGACTCTTTTGACGGGATTGGGCTGTTTTCAACTTTTCACGAACGATACGAACTTGTTCTTCTGCTTCCTGAATCATATCCGGGCCAAAGAATTGTCTTTCCCCGGTCTCTGACCAGTTAAGGGGTGTTCGACACCGTCGTCCATAGAGAACTTCAAAAGGGGCTTTACCCAAGCTAGATTGATAGCTGTTGTTGTAAGCGAATTCGGTAAATGGAAGGCACTTCTCCCAGTCCATTCCAAATGAGATAACAGAGGCTCGAAGCATGTCTTCTAGAATTTGGTTGACGCGTTCCACTTGACCACTCGACTGAGGGTGGAAAGCGGTGCTAAAGGAGAGACGAGTTCCCATAGCATTTTGGAAACTTTCCCAAAATCGAGAGGTGAAAAGACTTCCTCGATCCGAGTTAATTTCCAAAGGAACACCATGGAGGGACACTATTCGGGAGATGTATAAGTCTGCCAGCTGACTAGCGGTTATACTCTCACGAACAGGTAAGAAATGGGCTACTTTGGAAAGACGATCGACCACGACGAAAATAGCATTATTCCCTCTCTTGGTCCTGGGAAAACCGGTAATGAAATCCATACCAATTTTATCCCATTTCCATTCAGGAATAGCTAAGGGTTGAAGGGTGCCCGCAGGCCGTTGGTGCTCTGCTTTTACACGACGACAGACGTCACAATTAGCAATAAACTGAGCAATTTCTCTCTTCATCCTAGTCCACCAGAACCTCTGGCGTAGGTCCTGATACATCTTAGTACTACCGGGATGAATGGTGAGAGGAGATTCATGAGCCTCCTTAAGGATCAACTACCGTAGATGCTGGTTCTTGGGAACCACTAGACGGTTCTCAAAGTACACAACACCATGATCATTTGTGGAGAAACAACTAGCACCTCCGCTAGCAATGTTCTCTTTGATTTTAGATATTCCCTTATCTCGCTTTTGGGCAGCGATGATTTGATCCGTAAGAGTAGGTTTTGCTACCAAGGTGGAAAGAAAACCTTGAGGAACAATGTGAAGGTTAAGCTTCTGAAATTCCTCATGGAGAAACGGTTGACTTTGTTGTAACATCAGGTTGTTACAATAAGATTTACGACTTAGCGCATCAGCCATGACGTTGGCTTTCCCTGGGGTGTAGGTTATTCCTAAGTCGAAGTCTGTGATCAATTCAACCCAACGTCTCTGCCTGAGATTCAAATCCGGTTGGGTGAAAATGTACTTCAGACTTTGGTGATCAGTGAATATTTCGCAACGATTACCGAGGAGGTAATGTCGCCAGGTCTTAAGTGCATAGACTACGGCTGCAAGCTCTAGATCATGAGTAGGATAATTCTCCTCATGTGGGTGCAATTGCCGTGAAGCGTAAGCAATTACGTGTCGATCTTGCATAAGAATGCAACCTAGTCCTTGTCGCGAGGCGTCGCAGTAGATAACAAAGTCCTTGGAAAAGTCTGGCGGTACCAGTACGGGAGCAGAAGTCAGGCGTCTTTTCAGTTCCTGAAAGCTGTGCTCACATTGTGGAGTCCACTCGAACTTCTTATCTTTCTTGAGGAGTTCGGTTAGAGGCTTAGCAACTTTGGAGAAGTTCTCGACGAAGCGACAACAATAACTCGCTAAGCCCAGAAAACTCCGAACTTGCTTGACCGATTCAGGTGGAGTCCAATTAAGGACGGCTTGAACTCGCTCAGGGTTAACAGCAATACCTTTACCAGATATTACATGACCCAGATAGGTCACTTCTGACAACCAGAATTCACATTTAGAAAATTTGGCATAAAGGCGATGCTCTCGAAGTTTCTTCAACACTAGCCTTAAATGTTTGGCATGTTCTTCCTCGTTCTTGGAGTAGATGAGTATATCATCGAGATAAACTACGACGAATTTATCCAAATACTCCATGAAGATTGAGTTCATTAACCGAGAAAAGGTGGCTGGAGCGTTGGTTAAACCGAAGGACATGACGGTGTACTCGTATTGGCCATAACGAGTAACAAAGGCCGTTTTAGGAATGTCCCCGTTTCTGATTTTGATTTGATGGTAGCCCAACCTCAAATCCATCTTGGAGAAGACTGAGGATCCAGCGAGCTGATCATACAGATCGTTGATCCTGGGAAGTGGATATTTGTTCTTGATTGTGACCAAATTGACAGGTTGGTAATCTACCACCATCCGGTCCGTACCATCCTTCTTCTTAACGAATAGGACGGGGCAAGCCCACGGAGATGAGCTAGGTCGGATGAAACCCTTTTTCAAGGACTCATCGAGTTGTTTCTTAAGCTCGGCTAGTTCTAGGGGTGCCATCTTATAGGGTCTTCTAGCAATCGGAACGGTTCCTGGAATGAGGTCTATTACGAACTCAACATCCCTGTCAGGTGGAACACCTGGCAATTCCTCTGGAAAGACATCCGGGAAGTCACGGACTACCAGAATGTCCTCAAGGTCTGGCAAAGGGCTGGCGTTAAGCGAATATAATTGTCGCTTGGCTATTCGGGTCAAGACATTGACTATCTTCCCCGAAGGATGGGTGAGTTGAACAGTCCTAGAGAAGCAATCAATTTTGGCTTGATGAGCTGACATCCAGTCCATACCCAAAATGATATTAATATCTGAAGATTTAAGGGCTATCAAAGACGCGAGGAAAACAAGTCTGTCGACTTGGATTTCATTTCCATGGCTTACTCTAGAAGTTTGCCATTTGGATCCCGGAGTTTGAATTACCATAGAGGTTGGCATATCACCGAATGCGACGTTATGCAAGCGAGCATAGTTTTCAGATATAAAAGAATGAGAGGCTCCTGTATCGAAAAGAACAGATGCCGGGTGGCAATTAACAAGAAGCGTACCGAGAACGACGTTGGGATCCTCTTGAGCTTCTTCGGCAGAGATACAGTTGACATGGCCACGTGAAGCGGTGACCGGCTTGGCGTGGAACACTTTCCCTGTCGGCTTGCCACGGCCAACAGCTTTAGCAGATTGATTGGGGTTGGTCTGGGGACACTCACGCATATAGTGGCCAGATTCCCCACACTTGAAACAAGTCACGGAACTGGTACGTGGAGGAGCATTGTTGGTTGGACCCCCATAGGGCTTGGTCGGTGCAGACTGTTGAACGGGGCGAGGCGCCTGGAAAGACGGCCTCGGTGTGAACCTGGGTGGCAGGGCGGTGTTGGGCACCCACACGCGGCGCTTCTGAGGACCAGCACCGGATGAGGAACCCATATCACGGCCATGCTTGCGTGTTGCGTCATAGTCAGTCTGACCAGTTTCAGCACTGATGGCTTTGTTGACAAGTTTCTGAAAAGATGTGCACTCATGCAGACGGAGGTCGCGGCGAAGCTCAGGACTAAGGCCCTTACGGAACCTTGCTTGCTTCTTGGCGTCAGTAGACACTTCCTCAGTTGCATATCGGGCGAGATTACCAAACTCCCTGCTATAGGCATCCACAGAAAGTCGGCCCTGGGTGAAACTGCAAAATTCTTCACGTTTATGGTCCATGAGACCCTCCGGAATATGATGCTCACGGAAAGCCTCGCTGAACTCAGCCCAAGTAGTGACATGGCCCGCTGGGCGCATAGCTCCATAATTCTCCCACCATAGACTGGCGGGGCCCTCAAGATGATATGCAGCAAAGGTGACCTTGTCAGCCTCCGCTACCAGCGCGGAACGCAGTTTGTGAGAGATACTGCGAAGCCAGTCATCAACGTCGAGAGGCTCGACTGAGTGGTGGAACGTGGGTGGATGCAATTTGATAAAATCACTGAGTGACACCACGTTAATCCTCTGATGGTGTGCTGTATTCTGTTCAATACGCTCCAACAAACGGTTGGTCTCCCGCTTGTTTCTCTCAGCTTCCATCATAACCTCGGCTAGTGAAGGAGGATGAGGCAGATTTGCATCCCTGACTTCACTGCCTTCGGCCTGCTCTTGAGAAGCAGGGTTAGCGCGCGTGTTGAACATCCTAGGTAAACAAGACAATGATTTAGTCAGGATGATAAAATTCCGACATAGGATACCAAATGTAAGGAATAACTCGGAATGCAAGATGATCATCCGTATGACATGGTAGATACAGAAACTGCTTCTTTTATTCCATCGTCATACACACCATACAGGGTTTAGTACAAGACCAAACAAAGTACTATTACGGTGAAAAGAGGATTACATCTCATCAGAGGCATCCCAAGCTCCTATACATTATTTTTCTACACCTCCGGAAAGAGTACAAACTAGGTCATATCCCACGAGTCACGCGGGACGATAGAAGACACAGCTAGTGCGAACTAGTGATACTACCACTAACTCAGACCGATCCGTAGTAGTCCTCGTAGAAGTCACCTCCATAGCCTGGAAGTTCAACATGATCATCCGGAAACAGACGGTCTCGCGGAGCTTGTGGACCATAAGGGCTAGGATGAGGCCTTGGACCAACAAACGGTGGCCTACGGGGACCGCGAGGTGGGGTGATGCCTCCTACATCACGCCAAACCATCACGTCCGGCAGAGCAGATCTCACAGGATAGAGATCGCGCATATCCGAATATCCAGCTTGCACCGCCGGTGCGAACCGAGTCAAAGTGGCCCAGTGGTCAGCACGGGTATTGAAAAGCTCTAACCTCAAGGCCCGATTTTCACGGTCCTTATCCTCGAGCATCTCAGCAGTGGTGCGGGTCCGTGAATCCTCCTGAGTGGGGTCAGCATAAATAGCCTGGAGATACCCTTGTGCTCCCGGAAGTGATCCTGGCATATACCGGAAATCAGAGTCCCGAAATAGACCAGATCTGACTCGCATAATGGTCATCATAGAGTAGGCGGCGTCCTGCACAGCCATCTCAATAGTAACCCCGAGTCCATAGGAGCAGTGAAGGGGCTCGGTGGATCCAGGATAGGATGGAAATATCCTGACAGTGAAGAGATACTGGCTTTGATTGAAGTCCCGGAATTGCTCTTCGACCGTGTACTCAGGATACCAGCGGTATCCAGCCTCAGTCATTACCCTGACCAACTTAGCAGTATGGCCGGGTACATCTAGGCATCGAGTCAGGCGAACCACTTGATTGAGGTCGCGAGTGGCCATCTGAAAGCACAATCACAATGCAAAGGCATTAGAACTTCTAGCAAAATTTCGGCAGCATAACAGCTGTAAATGCTCAAGAAGGATTTGAGACATTTGACAAAGGATTTCGTACATACTCAACATCATCATATCAAAGTCCTGAAACCATTCTAACAACATAAGGTGGTAGTAGAACTGAACTAGGCTTGTAACCATCAAACTTATAAGGTACTACTGATTAGTAACTCGTGATCCTGATAGAGAGAACAGATCCTAATTCCTTAACCCCCGGTGGAAGAATGGACTGACTCAGATCAGAATGTCATAAGATAAGGAGTAAAAAGAGCCTTACGTTCCATCCCACAAACAATTCCCCTACATATAACTAAAGAATTTCTAGACTCAACATCGACCAGTTTGGCTTGGAGAACCTACAGGCAGTCCGGCTCTGATACCAACGCTGTCAGGACCCCGACTCGATGTCACATCGATCTAGCCGGTAACACCTCATATCACTTTGCGGCCTCACGCACGGTTTCCCCACGGGTGTCGCCTTACCTTTGCCCGGGACCGTTTGCGCCTTTTGGCTCACGTATATGATAGTGTCGCTAGCATCCATATGATAAGGAGCCCGGGCTGACATGACTAGTCGTAAACCCAAAGTGGCACAGACTTACAGGGACATGCATCCATGACCCAGCTTCGAACGTGTCGGTCATCAGCAAGTGGGTCCGGGCTGTAGCACTGGGCTAGCAGGACTCCGGTAAACCGGGCTGTAGCGGGCTAACAGGACTCCGGTACTCAAAGCGTGACATTTCCCCGAAGGGACAGACACAGGAACGAAGAAGGACACATGTCGGCCAGCCTAAGTGTTCCAGAGCAGTAGCAAGCTACCATGGCTCAGCGGTAACACTAGGAGACATTTCCCGGTAAGAGAGGCTACTAAAGATAAACAACTAGATGGTCAGATCCCACACATACCAAGCATTTCAATCAAACACACAATATGCTCGATATGTGCGAATACAACGAAGCATCACAACATGACTCTATGACACAAGTACTTTATTTAAGGCTCAGGGAGCCATACATAACATACACAAAGGTACGGGTCTCACGACCCAACATACAAGTCATACAGTTATACAAACCAGCAGCGGAAGTACATTGTCTGAGTACAGACAACTAGTAAAAAAAGAGGCTTGGAAAGCCTAGCTATACTACGTGGTCCATCACAAGCTCAGGGTCACCACCTGGGTCTTTAGCCTACTCGTTGATGTCAACGTCTACATAGAACCCATCAGAAGGGGTTGCAGCGTCTTCTGTAAAAATGTAGATTATAGCAACATGAGTACAAGGGTACTCAGCAAGACTTACATCAGATCCTACATACATGCTTAGTATCAAGAAGGGCTGTTGGAGTTATTGCAGCAAGCCAGCTTTGACTCTTGGCTAGGCTATCCTACGATACTCCAACTTGAAATGGTTTTGCGCACACGAGTCCACTATTCACCACTTCAATACACTACCGAGGATCCACCTCCGTCTTCCTACGGAAGAGCCATCCTCGGCACTCACACTTATCTTGAGGCTTTTAGTAGTTTCCATTTACTTGTCTACGAACTGTATAGGCAACCAAGTAGTCCTTTACCGCGGACGCGGCTATTCGAATAGATCATGTTAACCCTGCAGGGGTGTACTTCTTCATAAATGTTTCCACCACTTAGCGTCTGCACACGACATGTGCTCGGCAGACTTCAAGCGAAAGCCGACGTGGGTGTAGACCACGACCTACCTAAACACTTAAGCCTCTAGTCCAGGTTTATCGCCTATTCAGGTTCCATCCGCAGGGAGTCCGGCCGAGGTTTCCCATACGGCCCCGAACGATGTGAACAGGGTTCCCGAGATACCTAACGGGTATTCGGTACACCCGGCCACGTACCTACCGCATCACAGCCCACCCCTACGGTCAGCGCTGTCCATGGCCTCCAGTAGGCTACAAACACCAGAAACTACTTGCAACTCCTGGACAGAGAGCTAGGGTGAATAAGAAGTCGAGCGGGGTCATATTTCAGGGCCCAATGCATGGTAGTAGCTGTATCTTAAATCACATATACAGATCTCAGTGCTTAAGGTCGGCTTCAATGAAACAACCCACCATGTACTCCTACATGGCCTCTCATCGATACCTTTACCAAATCGTGTTCACCACACCACTCTCATTACCGACATAATTATTTCACTCTAGCCATCACCCAGATGAACCAGACCTGACACGACTCTAAGCATAGCAGGCATAGCAAGGTAGGAACAACACATACATATGGCTCAATCAACTCCTACACATGCTAGTGGGTTTCATCTAGTTACTGTGGCAATGACAGGTCATGCAGAGGAAATGGGTTCAACTACCGTAGCACACAGCAGTTTGAAACGCGTTGTCTTAATGCAGTAAAAGAGAGCAGGAGCGAGAACATGGGATTGTATCGATATGATCAAATGGTTGGTTGCTTGCCTGATGGTTCGATGCACGGATATGATTCTTTGTTAGGGTAATCACGGTACTCCTCGGGGGCAGAACCTGTCGCAAGGACACCGATACACAACCATCACCAAACAATGTGCAACAATATGATGCATGCATGAAACATAGCAATATGAGTGTGTTGGACTAATGCAACTAAAACCAGAAGGGTTTGAACAAATTTGAATCAAAGATTCAAATTTCAAACTCAAACATGGCCTCTTAAAGTGCTTTTCCTTGTTCTGCTTGAAACATCAATTTAACTTGTTTGATCATGCATGAAAATAGTACAGATGGATAGATTGGATTTTTCTGATCATTTTTCATATATAATTTGTCCAATTTGGAGTTACAGAATAAAAGTTATGAATTTTTGAAGTTTAAATAATATTCTGGAATTTCCTGATTTAAATTAAATCCAGAAATTATAATTATTGCGCCAGCATGACGTCAGCATGACGTCAGTGGTCAACTGCGGCTGGCTGAAGTCAAACCTGACGTGTGGGGGCCACACGTCAGTGACAGGGGGGGTTTAACAGGTTTAAATTAATCCTAATTAGGGATTAGTGGCGCTGGGGCCCACTGTCAGTGTCAGGGGGGGTTGACTAACGGTAATTAGTACTAACTAACCACCTGTCCGACAGGGCCCACGCGTCAGTGACCCTGGGGGGGGTCAAACCTCAGGTCGGACAGGTCCAACCCGCCGGCGGTTAGTCGCCGGCGAGGTCCGCGGCGTGCAGGGGCCTCGGGTTTCCTCTGTGGTGCTCCAAACGGCGTGCGGCTAGGTGCGTTGGATAGCTAGCTCGACGGCGCGTCGGACGGTGGCCGTGGCTGGCCCTGGGGTGGCCGGAGTCGACGGTGGCGAGCTCGGCTGCGGCTGCCGGAGTTCGAGTGCGATCGGAATCGACGTTGCAGGGGGTTTGGGGAGGCGTTAGTGCATGCTGCGTGCTCCTGGTGAGGTGGGGAGCACGATAGTGCGCTCGGTTGGGTGCTACGGTGACCGTGGCCACGACGGCGACATCGCCGGCGGCGTGGAGCTCTCGGCCAAGGTGGGGCTAGGGCCTAGAGGTCGAAAGAGACCAGGGGAGAAGGGGGAAACGATCCGGGGGCTCACCGCGGAGCTGCAGGGATGGTTAGCGGGCTCGGGGACGCGCTGGAGACGGCGAATTCGACGGCGACGACGGTCGGAGCCCGAAGAGGGGAACGGCGACGTGGCGGCGATGCAGGGCTTCCGGGGAGCTGTGGAGCGGTGGGGAGGAAGAGGGG
>NC_057804.1:47842350-47913199 GCF_018294505.1 Triticum aestivum
CGACGAGCACCACCGCAGCCACCGTCTCCCCCTCGACCCCTCGCTGTGCTTGCGAGCTCCGCCTCGACCCCCTCCTTCCTCCCCACCGACCCACGGCCCTCCGGAATCCCCGCAACGCCGCCACCATCGCCGTTCCGTCGCCGGCCACCGAAGCTCGCCGCCGT
The DNA here is from genome assembly GCF_018294505.1 of Triticum aestivum. Lineage (NCBI taxonomy): Eukaryota > Viridiplantae > Streptophyta > Magnoliopsida > Poales > Poaceae > Triticum > Triticum aestivum. Next base: position 47,842,515 of record NC_057804.1, read on the forward strand.
TCGATTCGCCGCCGACAGGACATCCCCGAGCCCACTGACCAACCCTGCGGAACCGCGGTGAGCTCCTCTGCCGTTCGCCCCTTTTTCCCGTTGCTCCGCACGCTCCCTAGCGCTAGCGCTGCCGTGCCCGAAGCTCGCCGCCGCCGCGCCTCATCGCCGGCGTGGCTAGAGCCACCACAGCTCGAATCCGAGCACACCGCTGTGCTCAGAGAACTCCCAGGAGCCCGTAGCGCCCACCAGCCCCTCCTCCCATGCACCATAGCGCCATCTCCGCTGTTGCCCGAGCTCCGGCCGCCGCCGCGAGCTCGACTCCGGCGAGTACAGCGCACCCCGTCCGCTCCTTCCTGCTCCGTTGGATGCGGAAGAGCACGGGCTACGCCCCGGTGGTCTCCGCGAGTCCAGCCGCCGCCTGTAGCTCAAGTCCGGCGAGCTCCCGCCGCAGTTTTGGTCGTCGCCGGCCGAACTCCGGCGAAGTCGACGTGGCTTAGTTAATTAGTCACTAACCCCCCCACCTACTGACGCTGACAAGTGGGCCCCAGGGCTTAGTCAAAGCTAACCAGCCCGGGTCAACGCGGGATTAGTCCCTGTGTCACTGACGTGTGGACCCCACACGTCAGGTTTGACCCGGGGCAGCCCTGTTGACTTGCTGATGCAAGCATGACGCAGTGCTGATGTCATAACTCATTTTCTGGAATTAACTTAATTCTGAAATTTCAGAAAATGCCTAAAAACTTCCAAAATTCATAGAAAATTAATCGTAACTCCAAATTTAATAAATTATATATGAAAAATTATCAGAAAAATTCAAGGAATCCATCTGTACCATTTTCATGCATGTTAGAACAACTTATCACTACTGTTTAGGGCAAATGAAGTAAAGGGCATTTAAATAATCACATATGGAGTTTGAATTTGAATCTTGTATTCAAACCAACTTCATTTAATCTATTGCTAGTTGCATTAGCTCAAAACACATTCATATTGCCATGTCATGATCATGCATCATATTGTGCATTGCATTGATTGTGTTCCCTTCTGTGTTGCCGGTATTTATCCCCTCTCGATAGACGTGATACCGATGATGTGATCGTTGACACTGATGAAGACTCAATGTTATCTTCAGAAGTGCCAGGCAAGCAAAACCCCCCTTGTTCATTTCGATACAATCCTACTCTCTCGCTCCTGCTCTCTTTTAATGCATTAGGACAACACCGATTCATCTGTTACTTGCTGCGGTAGCTGAACCCCTTTATCCTTTGCATGACCTGTCATTCCACAGTAAATAGATGAAACCCACTAGTATGAGTAGGAGTTGTTTGAGCCCTGTTGTGCCTACTCATTCTTGCTTGTTTGTCATGCCTGCTACTGCTTAGAGTTGAGTCAGGTCTGATTCATCGGGGATGAATCAGAGGCGTGTGAACATGTCCTACTGTGTGTGAGCTAAGTGTGTGAACACGATTTGGTAAAGGTAGCGGTGAGAGGCCATGTAGGAGTGCATGGTGGGTTGTCTCATTGCAGCCGTCCTCAGGAACTGAGTTCTGTGTTTGTGATCCATGATTCAGCTACTACCATACATTGGGCCCTGAAATATGACCCCGCTCGACTTCTTATTCACCCTAGCTCTCTGTCCAAGAGTTGCAAGTAGTTTCTGGTGTTTGTAGCCTACTAGAGGCCGTGGACAGCGCTGACCGTAGGGGTGGGCTGTGATGCGGTAGGTACGTGGCACGGTGTACCGAATACCCGTTAGGTGTCTCGGGAACCCTGTTCACATCGTTCGGGGCCGTATGGGAAACCTCGGCCGGACTCCCTGCGGATGGAACCTGAATAGGCGATAAACCTGGACTAGAGGCTTGAGTGTTTAGGTAGGTCGTGGTCTACACCCACGTCGGCTTTTGCTTGAAGTCTGCCGAGCACATGTCGTGTGCAGACGCTAAGTGGTGGAAACATGTATGAAGAAGTACACCCCTGCAGGGTTAACATCATCTATTCGAATAGCCGTGTCCGCGGAAAAGGACTTCTGGGTTGCTTATATCAGTTCATAGCCAAGTGAAAGTGGATACTCTAAAATACGCAAGATAAGCGTGAGTGCTATGGATGTCGTTCTCGTAGGGAGACGGGAGCGGATCCATAGTGGTGTATTGATATGGTGAATATGTGGACTCGTGTGCGCCACCTCAAAAAAAGTTACTCGCAGTCGTAGTTCAGAATAGCCACCGAGTCAAAGCTGGCTTGCTGCAGTTAAACCCCACCATCCCTTTGTTGATAATGATGCATATGTAGATAGTTCTGATGTAAGTCTTGCTGGGTACATTTGTACTCACGTTTGCCTATTTTATGTTTTTGCAGAGAGACTTCAGTCTCACTAGTATTTCCGCGTGGTCTTCGACGTTTAGCTTGTTACCTCAGCTACGATCTTGTGCCCTCGGCAGGATCTGATAGATAGTCAGGCTTCTCAGCCTTTTTCATTTATAGTTGTCTGTACTCAGACATGATAGCTTCCGCTTGTGCTTTGACTTGTATGCTCTGAGTGTTGGGTCATGAGACCCATGTTTGTAATATCTCGCTCCTCGGAGCCTATTGAATAAACTACTTGAGTCATAGAGTCATTTTGTGATGCCATGTTGTATTGCACATATCGAGCATATTGTGTGTATGTTATTGAAATGCTTGGTATGTGTGGGATCTGACCATCTAGTTGTTTATCTTTAGTAGCCTCTCTTACCGGGAAATGTCTCCTAGTGTTTCCACTGAGCCATGGTAGCTTGCTACTGCTCCGGAACACTTAGGCTGGCCGGCATGTGTCCTTCTTCGTTCCTGTGTCTGTCCCTTCGGGGAAATGTCACGCGATGAATACCGGAGTCCTGTTAGCCTGCTACAGCCCGGTTCACCGGAGTCCTGCTAGCCCAGTGCTACAGCCTGGATTCACTCGCTGATGACCGACACATTCGATGCTGGGTCATGGATGCCTGTCCCTGTAAGTCTGTGCCACTTTGGGTTTACGACTAGCCATGTCAGCCCGGGCTCCTTATCATATGGATGCTAGCGACACTGTCATATACGTGTGCCAAGAGGCGCAAACGGTCCCGGGCAAAGGTAAGGCGACACCCGTGGGAATACCGTGCGTGAGGCCGCAAAGTGATATGAGGTGTTACATGCTAGATCGATGTGGCATTGAGTCGGGGTCCTGACACTCAAGTAACAATCTATTCACAATGTCAAATATGGAACATATACTTCACTGAGAACTAACAAACTACAATCTCAGTCATTGAAGCAATTGCAATTTATCATAACATCAGAAAGAGTCAAGAATAGAGCTTTTCAGCAAGTCCACATACTCAACTATCATATAGTCTTCTACAATTGCTAACACTCACGCGATACTTATGGTTATGGAATTTTAATCGGACACTGAGAAAGATATGGGCTTATAATGTTGCCTCCCAACGTATTCACCTTTAGGTGATGTCAACAATAATAGTTCATGCTAACGAACAACCAATTGGATATATATATATATATATATATATATATATATATATATATCAGGATCTTTCCAACACGAGGTGCTTGCCTGTAACGCCCGGATAATTAAGCTACAGTGAAACTCTGCTAACGATGCCACGTCACCTTTGTTACTGTTGCTAATCTTTCGTTAGTTCAAAACCGGTCCAAAAATCAAATTCAAAATATGACAAACAACAAAAGTTTCGAACATCAAAACAAAAATGTTTGGCGGGTGCCAAATATTGCACTGGCAATTATTATGGAGAAGACATGTTTTTAGAAAGTGCCTAAATATTTTTAAATGATATAAAACAGAAAAGAAAAAAAAGAAAAGGTGAAAATAAAACAAAAGGAAAAGAAAAACCCCCCTGGACCAGACGGCCCAGCTCACAGCAAGGTCGACCCACCTGGCCTAGCTGACCAACAGCCGGCCCGGCCCCCCTGCCTCGTCTCCCTTCCCTGTTCCCCCGACCAGGGTCGGAACAGGGGCACGTCCCTGCCTGACCGTCTCGCCGGCACTAACGCCGGGAGGGGATAAGGCCACCACTCCCCCGCCTCCTCGGGCCCCTCTCCCACTCACCCCGTGCTCCACCCAGATCTTTGCCTCTCCCTCTCCCCTCAGATCCACCTTGCTCACCACCGCATCCGAACACCGCCATGGAACCGCCGCCATGAAACGCCCGGCCACATCCATCACCTCGCCTCGCCAGCGTGTTCGTCGTCTCCTCATCGTCTTCCTCGTCGACCGGTGGCCGCAGCTGGAGCTCGGAGGTGCTACTGCACGGTTCCCCTTCTTCCATGTCTTCGGTCGCCGCCGCTCTTCACCAACTCCGGCGACGCCCCTCTGCTGCTACTAAACCGTTCACCGGCCTCCGTATGTGCCGCTCGGTGAGCTGCTCCACCTCCCGCCCCTCTCCATTAGCTTCCTCCCGCGCGGTAGCTAGTTTGCCACTGCGTCGTTTTCTGTCCGCCGCCAACGAGCTTGTGGCCGTTGCCATAGCCGACGTCATGCTCGCCTGAGCCCGGCATCGTTCTCCTGATGCTCACAAGAGCCCAATGCGCACGTGCACATGCCTTCCCGTGCCCCCTAGCGCTGGATCCACTGATGCCCGAACTCTGGCGTCCGCTCCGCCGCTCGCCACCGCTGTCTCCGGCCGTTTCCAGCCAAGCCCCCTCCACCATTCGACGCGCCTCGACGCGCTCGTCTGTTTGATCCCAAACACGCATCGTTCAAACGCCCCGTCACGCGATCCCCGTCCGCCGCGCTCGTTGCCGACGTTGTTTCCGGCCAACCCCGCGTGTTCCGATGTCGTAGATAGACGCGGGGCACTCCCCTCGTTAGAACACAAGAGACAATGCTCGATTTGGTGCCCCGTAGGCGATTTCCGACGCTCGTCGGCGTTCGGCCGCTGCGCGCGAGCTTGCCGGAGCTACTCCGGCAGCTCCGCTGAGCTGGCACACCTGAGTCACTGCCTGTGGGCCTAGGGGCCCCAACTGGCCACGTTGACCGAAGTCAACTTCACTGATGTGGCAGCTACTGCCACTGACATGTGGGCCCGTATCGTTTAAAACATTTTGTAAATAGATAAATTGCTAATTAATTAAATTAGTTAATTAAAACCTTAATCCCTCACTGACTACTGGGCCCCGCTCGCTAATTAACCTATTTAGTTAGTCTAAACTCCCCTCTTAGTGCCCCTGACAATGACATATGGGTCCTACTGGAGCCACCTGTCTGGTTTGACTGGTCAACCGACCATTTGACCTGATGACATCACTTGGATGTCATTCATTCACTATTCTGGATAATGTTGGATTTAAATAAATAATTAAAATCAGATAATGATTAAAACTTTAGAAAATCATATAAAATAAACCATAGATTGGATGAAAATACTTTCTACCTGAAAGTTGCTCAGAACGACGAGACGAATCCGGATACGCAGCCCGTTCATCTGCCACACCTCCCTAGCATAGCAAACATGCAACTTTCCCCCTCCGATTCACCTGTCCGAAAACGCGAAACACCGGGGATACTTTCCCGGATGTTTCCCCCTTTCGCCGGTATCACCTACTACCGTGTTAGGGCACACCTAGCATCGTTACTTGTCATGTCATGCATCGTCATGCTTATGTTTGCATTGTATTCATTGTTTCTTCCCCCTCTTCTCTCCGGTAGACTATGAGACCGACGTTGTTGTTGCCCCGTCCGACTACGGAGTTGATGACCCCTCCTTCTTGCCAGAGCAACCAGGCAAGCCCCCCTGATCACCAGATATCGCCTATTCTCCTCTATACTGCTTGCATTAGAGTAGTGTAGCATGTTACCGCTTTCCGTTAATCCTATTCTGATACATAGCCTGTCATTGTTGCTACATCTGTTGATACCTTACCAGCAATCCTAAATACTTAGTATAGGATGCTAGTTTATCATCTGTGGCCCTACATTCTTGTCAGTCTGCCTTGCTATACTATCGGGACGTGATCACTCGGGAGGTGATAACAGGTATATACTATACATATATACATACTATATAGATGGTGACTAAAGTCGGGTTGGCTCGAAGAGTACCCGCGAGTGATTCACGGATTGGGGGATGAAAGGACCTTTGTCCCGACGGCCCTCTGTGTGGATCTTTATGGCGGAGCGACAGGGCTGGTTGAGACCACCTAGGCGAGAGGTGGGCCTGGCTCTGGTTGGCGTTCGCTGTTACTTCATAATAAGACGCTTAACGAGATCTTGGTATTTGATCTGAGTCTGGCCACTGGCCTATACACACTAACCAATTACGCGGGAACAAATATGGGCACTCGAAGTCATGGTATCAGCCGAAGCCTTCTAGACGTCAGCGACTGAGCGGCTCGCGCCGGGTTGGACTAGAATGCCAGTCCTTGTATAAGGAAGGCTAGGTCTGCTCATCAGCCACATACGCAACATGCAGGTGTGCAAGGGGCGATGGGCCCAGACCCTTGCGTGCATAGGATTTAGACTGGCGTGCTGACCTCTCTGTTAGGCCTAGGTGGGGCTGTGACGTATTGATCTTCCGAGGCCGGGTATGACCCAGGAAAGTGTGTCCGGCCAAATTGGATCAAGCGTGTTGGGAAATGTGGTGCACCCCTTCAGGGAAGTTAATCTATTCGAATAGCCGTGTCCCTCGGTAAAAGGACGACCCGGAGTTGTACCTTGACCTTATGACAACTAGAACCGGATATTTAATAAAACACACCAAGACAAGTTCCACAGACAAACCAGTGATCACTTTTCCACAGGGCAACGAGGGAAGGATTGTCGGGTAGGATTATGCTATGTGATGCTACTTGGAGGACTTCAATCTACTCTCTTCTACCTGCTGCAAGACGGAGGCTGCCAGAAGCATAATCTTCGATAGGACTAGCTATCCCCCTCTTATTCTGGCATTCTGCAGTTTAGTCCATCGATATTGCCTCTTTACACATATACCCATGCATATGTAGTGTAGATCCTTGCTTGCGAGTACTTTGGATGAGTACTTATGGTTGCTTTGCTTCCTCTTTTCCCCCATTTTCCTCTTCTTCTCGGATGCCGCAACCAGACGTTGGAGCCCAGGAGCCAGATGCCACCGTCGACGACGACCCCTACTACACTGGAGGTGCCTGCTACTACGTGCAGGCCGCTGACGACGACCAGGAGTAGTTTAGGAGGAACCTAGGCAGGAGGCCTGCGCCTTTTTGATCTGTATCCCGGTTCATGCTAGCCATCTTATGGCAACTTGTTTACTTATGTCCGTACTCAGATATTGTTGCTTCCGCTGACTCGTCTATGATCGAGCACTTGTATCCGAGCCCTCAAGGCCCCTGGTTTGTATTATGATGCTTGTATGACTTATTTTATTTTTAGAGTTGTGTTGTGATATCTTCCTGTGAGTCCGTGATCTTGATCATACACGTTTGCGTGTATGATTAGTGTACGTTTGAATCGGGGGCGTCACAAGTTGGTATCAGAGCCAACTGCCTGTAGGAATCCCCCTTCCACACTCCATGGCCGAAGTCGAGTCTAGTCACTACAAAATTTTTACTAACTTGGCTGTGTGCCTTACGGGCCCACGTCGCCGTTGGGTGGTATTAGGATCTTTTACTCCTCGACCTTCAGTCTGGGCTCTGAACTCTCTCCTACTCGGGTTAAACAAATTTACTAACTCTAACATTAGGATCCCGTTGCCACGTTCACCCCAAAGTTGGATAAGACATAGTTGTTCTGTAGGATAGTATTTTGAATAATACCCACATTGTCATTTGACTCCACTGAAACATCTTTGTTTTCAGATGGAACTCACGAGGCAGGTCATGCGCCACACGGCAGCCATTGGTGCCTCAGGATCACCTGTTATGCTAGCTGAGATGATGACCTATCTGCGTAATCGCTGGCACCCTGAGTACACCGTCTACGAGGAGTACCAGGACTTTAACCAAGAGTTGTACCGTGCCATCATCCACCTCTACTCTCGGGAGTATGACTCCACTACCGTGCTGCACACCGCTCATGGTGTTGGAGTGACCATCGAGATGGAAGTCCACGATGCTGCTCTGACATGTCTTCGTGGAGAGTATCGGGTGTTGGACACTTCCCCCGTCAGGCACATTCCAATCGCATTTGACGTTGGTGCGGAGGGATACTACACTGCTGCCTACTCCATCGTCACTCGAGAGCCCTTCCACCATCAGAACCTGGTTCTGCATGCTGATGGGCTGGACCGAGCTAACATAGCTCTTCGCCACGAGCTGTACACCACTCGTCAGCACCTTTATAGGGCTCTGACGCTGTTGCACCCCTTTATCCGATCTGGACACCTGCTGCATCCTGTGATCTACCCAGCCAGGACCGTCATGCCCCACGCTGTCGGTTGTCCAGAGGTCGGAGGCTACTCTCCCGCACTTGGTCCTCTTCTGCCACCTGAGCGTCGGGTTCTACACTAGAGTATCCGTGGCCCCCAGGCCGCTGACCTGGAGGACTATCCGTTGCCTCACTACCAGCTGTCAGGCTACGACTACCTTCACAGTACCTCCTGGGACTGATGTAGTCTTGCTTATTAGTATTAGATGCATTCACCGCGAGCCTGCGTGCCGCCTATGATGACTTAGTCTATGTACTGAACTATGTGTACTGAACTCTATGTCCGACCCCTTTTGTAAGTTATGCCGACTACTATGTAGTATGTGTCGTGCTCCTTTCATTCTGCATGTTTAATCATGAATGATTCTTGTCTATGCAAATTTCTCAATGCTGAACTACCCCTGTTATATATTAGTAGGATGGTTAGACGAGGTGGTCGTGGTCGTGGCGGCGACACCCCACCACCTCCTGAGTACATGGCTGGTATGATCCAACAGCTCGAGATGAATCGCCAGTTCATGGCGAATATGATGGCTCAATTCCCTCGCCCCAATATGAACCAGCAGCCAGCCCAAGTGACTCTGCAGGATTTCATGCGCCTCAACCCAACTGTGTATCGCAGCTCAACTCAGCCGCTTGATGCTGATGACTGGCTCCGTGACATCACCTATGAGATGGAGTCTGCTGAGGTAGCCCCTGCCCGCTATGTCACCTTTGCTTCCTTCTTTCTAAAGGGACCCGCAGCTCAATGGTGGGACAGCCACAGGCGTACTCTGCCAGCTAGAACAATCATCTCCTGGCCAGACTTCCAAGCTACCTTCCGTGCCCGCTTCATTCCTCAGGGGATTATGGACAGGAAGAAGCGTGAGTTCCGCAACCTCACCCAGGGCAGCAAAACTATGGAATCTTATCAGCGGGAGTTTCTGGACTTATCCTGCTATGCTGAAGAAGACATTGCAACTGATGCACGCACACAGGAGAAGTTCCGTCATGGACTACAAGCTGACATCAAGCTCGCATTGCTAGTGCATGACTTTGCCGATTTTGCCACCTTGGTGAATAAGGCCATCAATGTCGAAACTGGTCTGCAGGAACACCAAAACTCACACAGGCGCAACCGTGATACGGGCTCATCTTCGGGCCCGCCCTCGCAAAAGCGTAGAATCTGGATTCCCAACAGCGTGTACCATCCAACTGTACCTGCTCCAAGGCAGTCCTATGATGCACCTTGTCTGCCGCCACCACCAACTAAGCAGCCATGGCTTCCAGCTCCACCTCCCCGAGCTCCTGTTCCCACTCCCAATAATGGTCTGTGCTTCAGGTGTGGTCAGCCCGGACACCATGCTAGGGAATGCAACCAGAACCAGAATCAACTGGCCCTTCCAGCAGCTGGCCGTGGTAACAACCAGCCCCGCAACAAAAATGCCAAGTCTTATGGTCGTGTTCATGCCAACCACATTGATCTCAATGAAGCTCAAGACCAGCCTGCTACCGTGATGAGTACTCTTATCGTAAATTCAGTACTAGCATCCGTTTTATTTGATACAGGTGCATCGCATTCATTCATGTCAGAAGATTTTGCATACAAGCACGACCTTAAATGTGAGGTAATAAACACTCCACTAGTGGTAAAAAACCCTGTCGGCCAATGTCAAACCTCTATGGTTAGTCACAACGTTCCCGTTGAAATCGAAGGGTTGGAATTATATGCCTCTCCCATTATCTTGAAGTCGTCTAACATCGACCTCATTCTGGGTATGGATTGGTTAAAAGCGCATACTGCTTCTATAGTTTGCGCCACTAAGACCGTCCATCTGCTACACCCTTTTGATGAAATAATTAGCTACAATGCTCGCCTGGTTCAAAATGCCGAGGCAAGGCTTTATTCCTTGAACGCCTTGAACGCTGCACCCCTCGAGGGCATTGAAAACATTCCTATCGTTCGCGAATTCCAAGACGTCTTTCCTGAAGAACTTCCATGGATTCCCCCTGCCTGTCGTGGATCTAAGTCTGACAGTAGAGTGAGGGGTAGGTATGGAGAGGCAAGGTCCTAGCTATGGAGAGGTTGTAAGCACAAGAGATGTACGAGTTCAGGCCCTTCTCGAAGGAAGTAAAAGCCCTACGTCTCGGAGCCCGGAGGCGGTCGAGTGGATTATGTGTATATGGATTACAGGGTGCCGAACCCTTCTGCCTGTGGAGGGGGTGGCTTATATAGGGTGCGCCAGGACTCCAGCCAACCCACGTAATGAAGGGTTTAAGGTACATTAAGTCCGGGGCGTTACTGGTAACGCCCCACATAAAGTGTCTTTACTATCATAAAGTCTACTTAATTACAGGCCGTTGCAGTGCAGAGTGCCTCTTGACCTTCTGGTGGTCGAGTGAGTCTTCGTGGTCGAGTCCTTCAAGTCAGTCGAGTGAGTCCCTCGTAGGTCGACTGGAAGGTGATCTCTTCTAAGGGTGTCCTCGGGCAGGGTACTTAGATCAGGTCTGTGACCCTACCCTAGGTACATGACTCCATCATTAGCCCCCGAATGGATTGAGGCTCGAGTGATGAAGGAGTTGATGTTGTTTCCGATTGGCCTTCGCGTACTGGTCGTGCGTTGTTTTGAAAAAATCTCTTTGTTGATAGTGAGCAACTTTTCTTCAGTCGACTCGATCCATTCTTTTCCTTCGTCGAGTGATCTTTTGGAATTCGCCGATTTCCGAGCGACGGCTCACGGGAAATCCCGCGTTTGGCAGACCGATCTGCCGTTCGCGGATTCCGCGGGATGCGAAATTTGGGGAAGCGTGCGAAGTGGGGCGGACTGCGGTGTTCGGACGGGACAGGGCATAGACGCCTCGATCCCCGCGCCGCTTTTTTCGCCATGTATCGCGTCCGCGTAACTGTTCAGGATATGATTAGATCGACCAGGCCCACCTGTCACCCACTCGGAAGGGATCTTATAAATGCGCCCGGCAAGGGTTTTTTGAACAGTGCCTCAACATTCTCCCTCTGTCCCCTTCGTCTCCGCCCAACGCGCTTGCTCTCGCCTCCGCACAACCTCCCCTCGCGCGTCCCGCCGGCAGCCATGGTCAAAGAGAAGACGGCGGCGTCGGAACGCGCGAAGAAGGCGTCGGCGACGGAGAAGGCGAAGGGGAGATCCACCAGTCGTGGCGGGTCTTCGTCTAGATCTCGCCTGCCGAAAGGCTGGGTCCAGGGAGATTGGATCTAGTCGACCATCACAGAGAAGGATCTCCTCGACATGGCCAACGAGGGCCTGATCCCCCATGGAGCTGCGAGGCTTCCGGGGAAAGAGTGGCAGCCCCAGCCGGAAGAGGGTGAGTGCGTGCTTCTGGCTACCCATGTCGACCGCAGATTTTCTTTGCTGCCGAGCATTTTCTTCCATGGTTTCTTGAACTTTTTTGGAGCGCAACTCCACCACTTCACGCCGAATTCTATCGCCTATCTTGCCGCGTTTGTGTCCATGTGTGAGAGTTTCCTGGGTTGTCGACCGCATTGGGGTTTGTTCAAGCACATATTCACGTGTCGCTCTTAGACCGTGAAGAAGGCGAGCCCAGGCGACGAAAAAACCCGAGTTTTCCAAATGTGTGGGGGTCTGGGGATCCAGATGAGGAACAAGAGGACCTTCCCAGCCATGACATTTCCCGAGTCAGTCAGAGGCTGGCAGTCGACCTCGTTCTACTACCAGGATCAGTCGACGCCGGGGCAGTCGAGTGGACTCCCTCAGTTCACCATGGGCCGAGTGAACAAGCCCTCCTCTCTGAAGGTGATTCCGGAGGAGAAAGCTGACGTGAAGATGCTGATGGAGCGTGTAGTTCAGTTGGTTCGGGAGGGAGTGACAGGTATGGATCTCCTGGAGGTTTTTCTTAGGCGTCGTATCCAGCCTCTTCAGTTCCGGAGCCATTGCATGTGGTTGTACTGCGGGACTGAGGATGTGACTCGGGTCAATCCAGAAGCAGTCGACGATGCCACTCTGGAAAGGTGGATGGCCGCTGTTACTGGGAACAAGGATAACCCTCGCGGAGCCAGAAGGATTCCTCCACTCGACTGCCACAGTGATCCAAACAAGGTATGTCTGCTCCACTTCCCATTGTATTCTCGTCACATTTATTTCTGTTTTCTCTGCCGATCGGTCGACTGATCTTTGTCTTGATGTCTATCAGGCCCTCACTGAGCTGTACTCGATGCCCAATGGAGCACAGGCTCCGACCGAGGAGGGAGAAGCGAGCGGGGCGAGAGCCAGGAGGAGGAGTGGGACTCGGACGCCGCAGAGGATGATGATGATGATGATGACGATGATGATGATGACGATGAGGACGAGGAAGAGGAGGAGGAGGAGGAGGTCGCACCACCGTGCTCGGAAAGGCGGTCGAAACTTGTCCATGACCCTACGACTGAACGTGGCAAGGGGGTTGCGACTGTTACACAGTCGACCAAGCGCCCTCGGACCACCTCTCCAGCGCCGACTGAAAAGGCGTCGAAGCAGCCGAGGGCGGCCCCGTCAAAGCCGACCAAGCTCCTGCCGAAGATGAAGGTGTCCATCCCCACCATATCAGGGTAATCATGCTGCTTGAGTCTTCTTGTTTTGTGCGAACATTATCTCTGGTTGGCGCTGGAGTTAGTCGACTGACTCTTTGGAGTTGCAGTGCTGCTACTTCTGAAACCTCAGCCCGGGCTGACGACCATGAGATGGAGGACGCAGCAACCTCAAAACCTGGTACTATGCTCTTAACATCGTTTCTAGTCGACTGACTCATGATCTCTAATTCTGATTCTTTTCTGTAGCTCCATCAAATGTTGTTATCACTCTCCCTGATGATGATGAAGATGAGGAACTGCTGAAGCACATAAGGAGTAGGAAAGCGTCTGCCGGCAGGGTGCCCCAGGATGTGACGGTGCCTGAGACTCTGGTCGCGGAGGAGGAAAACACCACTCGACACACTGTGTCCTTCGCAGATCCACTGACGAGTGCTCTACAGCCCTCCCTCTTCACGACGCACCACGTCCCAGAGGACCAAGCTGATGCCGCGAAGGAGGCGATACGCCAGGCAGGGATCATGATGGAGCAGTTGAAGACCATCCGGGATGCGAGCCAGGCAGCTTACGATGCCAGTTCCGCCCTTCAAAGCAATGTTCAGGTCAGTCGACCACCGCTTGTTTTCTTTCCAGAATTTATGGTAATCACCCAGTGGGTGTGTCGATTTAAACTCCGTGTTAGCGGGGGCACGCTGAGTGCACCCGCTGGGTGTAGTCCCCAAGGCTAAGATCGACTGCTGGCAGTCGGCCTTAGGCTTTATAAGTTCAGTCTTTCCGTCATTCGACTATGGCGAATGGATTTCGCAAACCGGTGGGGGCATGCTGAGTGCACCGACTGGGTGTAGTCCCCAAGGCTAAGGTCGACTGCGGGCAGTCGGCCTTAGGCTTTATAAGTTCAGTCTTTCCGTCATTCGACTATGGCGACTGGATTTCGCAAACCGGTGGGGGCACGCTGAGTGCACCCACTGGGTGTAGTCCCCGAGACTGTGGTCGACTGCTTGCAGTCGATTACAGTCTTAAAGAATACATGTTGTTTTTTTTGAGGTTGACTGGTCGACTCTGTCTTCAACAGGATTAGTGTGGGCACGCTGAGTGCACCCACTGGGTGCAGTCCCCGAGACTACGGTCGAATGCTTGTATTCGACTGTAGTCTTAGAAACGCATGATTTTTCCTTTTTCACTCGGAAGTGAATTATCTTTGACATTTAGTCGATTGATTCTTCGCAGAGATCCTGTGACCTTGCAACTCGCTACACTGAGCTGGAAAACAAACACATTCAGCTCGAACTGGATTTGAAGCTGGCTCAGGAGAATCTGACGAAGGCAAAGGAGGAGACCAAAGGTATGTTTGGTGAGATCTCGACGACTGCTTTTTCCCTTTACTTGTTTCGAAATCTGATCTTGCTGTAACTTGCAGGTAAGGTGAAGGAGGCCCAACAGAAAAAAGACCTTGAACTAGCTGAGAGGATCAAGCTTGCCGACGAGAAGTTAGCTTCAGTCACCAAGCTTGAACAAGAAAATACCAATCTGAAAGCTGCTCTTGAGAAGAAAAATAATCTGGAGGCCTTCCTGAGTGGTCTTGCCAAGAAGCTGTTCCTTATGCTTGAAGGTAAACCTTTATGCTCAACAATCATTTTCAGCTGTGATTTTTCCATTCGACCATTGCCTTGACTCGGTGATCGCCCTTGCAGAATTTTGTCAAGACTTTGAAGAAGAGACTAGCCGGCTGGAACCAAACCTTGACCCTGTCAATTCTCCGGTGAACGACAAAGTTGCCATGAATGTTTTCCGACTGGAGTCCCGTGTTGCAGCTGTCGTGGACTATCTTGCAAGGCTGAAGGTCGCCACATCTCGCATCGACTCAACGCTCTGGCCCAGGGAGACACTCCAGAACGACCTCGAGTCGCTGGTGGCTCGCTTGAACACGGTCCCGGGTCGAGTGCAGGAGTGGAAAAAGTCCTCGGCTCGGTGCGGTGCAGATGTTGCTCTGTGTCTGGCCCAAGTCCACTGCAAAGATGCGCGAGAAGACAAGCTGGCGGCCCTCCGGGTGGCCAACACCAAGAAACACGACTTCAGGTCCTTTATGGAAACTTTCATTGCTGCTGCCACTCGTATCACAGACGGAATTGATCTTGATGAGTTTGTTGCACCTTCCAGCCCTCCACAGGAGGAGTAAAAAACTTCTTTTAAGCTCGACTCTTTAAATTTGCCTCGGTATGCCGAGTGAATTTGTAACCGATAAACCTTAACAGGCTTAGCACCTGAGCACTTTCGGTTCCTTTAGGTGTCGTTCCGAACTTGAATTTGATGTTTGAATATGATTGCTTTTGGCTTGAAATGTCTTTTGCAGGTTCAAGCAAGACGCTCACCGCAGTCGACTTATTCCTTAATCCACTTAGGCGAGCGCTGGGCTGCAGCTAAGCCCCCGAGTGAGAGGTTTGCTCTTCACTCGGTAGGATTTTTATATCTTAGGCGAGCACTGGGCTGCAGCTAAGCCCCCGAGTGAGAGGTTTGCTCTTCACTCGGTAGGATTTTTATATCTTAGGAGAGCACTGGGCTGCAGCTAAGCCCCCGAGTGAGAGGTTTGCTCTTCACTCGGTAGGATTTTTTATATCTTAGGCGAGCACTGGGCTGCAGCTAAGCCCCCGAGTGAGAGGTTTGCTCTTCACTCGGTAGGATTTTTATATCTTAGGCGAGCACTAGGCTGCAGCTAAGCCCCCGAGTGAGAGGTTTGCTCTTCACTCGGTAGGATTTTTATATCTTAGGCGAACACTGGGCTGCAGCTAAGCCCCCGAGTGAGAGGTTTGCTCTTCACTCGATAGGATTTTTTATATCTTAGGCGAGTACTTGGACTGCAGCTAAGCCTCCGCGTGAGAGGTTTGCTCTTCACTCGGTAGGATTTTTATATCTTAGGCGAGCACTGGGCTGCAGCTAAGCCCCCGAGTGAGAGGTTTGCTCTTCACTCGGTAGGATTTTTATATATTAGGCGAGCACTTGGACTGCAGCTAAGCCTCCGAGTGGAAGTCTGGCTTACCACTCGGTAGGATTTTTATAACTTAGGCGAGTACTTGGACTGCAGCTAAGCCTCCGAGTGGAAGTCTGGCTTACCACTCGGTAGGATTTTGATAACTTAGGCGAGTACTTGGACTGCAGCTAAGCCTCCGAGTGGAAGTCTGGCTTACCACTCGGTAGGATTTTGATAACTTAGGCGAGTACTTGGACTGCAGCTAAGCCTCCGAGTGGAAGTCTGGCTTACCACTCGGTAGGATTTTATTTAATCTTAGGTGAAACAGATTCGCGGCTAAGCCTCCGAGTGGGAGTCTGGCTCACCACTCGGTAAGGATTTTTGCAAACTTAGGCGAAACGGATTCGCGGCTAAGTCACCCACTGAGGGGAAAATTTTATTGGACAAAATAAAAAGTGACAAAAATTATGGAGGAACTATGACACTATTATTTTGAAATCCATGAACTACAGGAGTACTTTATTGCAACTCATCTGAGTGATAAACTTAAGTGTAAAATGGGCGGAGTAGTTCCGCGTTCCAAGCTCGGGGCTCATCGATATTATGTTCGACGTTGTAAAGACGGTACGCCCCGTTGTGGAGAACTTTGGTGATGATGAAGGGTCCTTCCCAAGAAGGAGCAAGCTTGTGATGTTTCTTCTGATCCACTCGGAGAACTAAATCTCCTTCCTGGAAGGCTCGACCCCTCACATTTCTGGCGTGGAAACGACGCAAATCTTGTTGGTAGATGGTCGATCGGATCAGAGCCATCTCCCTTTCTTCCTCTAAAAGGTCGACTGCGTCCTGCCGTGCTTGTTCAGCTTCTGCTTCGTTGTAGATCTCAACTCGAGGAGCATTGTGGAGAAGATCACTCGGCAAGACTGCTTCAGCTCCGTAGACCAAGAAGAATGGAGTTCTTCCGGTCGACCGATTAGGTGTGGTCCGCAGTCCCCAAAGCACCAAGGGAAGTTCGTCGACCCAAGCTCCAGCTGCATGCTTGAGATCACGCATCAGTCGGGGTTTCAATCCCTTGATAATCAGGCCATTGGCTCGCTCTACTTGTCCATTCGTCTGCGGATGGGCGACTAAAGCGTAGTCGACTCGTGTGCCTTGAGAGTTGCAAAAATCCCTGAATTCCTCCGAGTCAAAGTTCGACCCATTATCCATAATGATGCTGTGCGGGACTCCATATCTGAATATCAGTTCCCTGATGAAGCTAACAACAGTACCGACGTCAAGGTTCTTGATTGGTTTAGCCTCAATCCACTTGGTGAACTTGTCGACTGCCACCAGTACGTGCGTGAAGCCACTTCGACCTGTTCTCAAAGGACCAACCATGTCCAACCCCCATATTGCGAAAGGCCAGACGAGTGGAATGGTCTTCAGAGCTGATGCAGGCTTGTGCGACATATTCGAGTAGAACTGACATCCCTCGCACTTATCCACTATTTCCTTTGCCATCTCATTCGCCTTTGGCTAGTAAAATCCGGCTCGGTATGCTTTGGCCACGATGGTTCGAGAGGACGCATGATGACCACAGGTCCCCGAGTGAATATCATTAAGGATGATTCGACCTTCGTCTGGTGTTATGCACTTCTGACCAACTCCAATCGCGCTTTCTCTATATAACTGTCCTTTGATTACGGTAAAGGCTTTAGATCGACGGACGATCTGCCGAGCCTCTTCCTCATCCTCCGGAAGCTCTTTTCTCACGATATACGCGATATACGGCACTGTCCAGTTGGGAATGACCACCAAGACCTCCATGACCAAGTCGACCACTGCTGGGACTTCAACCTCAGTCGGATCTGTGGCACTCTTGGGCTGTGGAGCTTCTTCGGTGAAATGATCTTATTTGACTGACGGAGTGTGTATATGCTCCAAGAACACACCACTCGGAATGGCTCCTCTCTTGGAACCTATCTTTGCTAGAGCATCAGCTGCTTGATTTTTCAGTCGGGGTATATGATGGAGCTCCAACCCCTCGAACTTCTTTTCCAGCTTCCTCACTGCACTGCAGTATCCAGTCATGGCTGGGCTTCTCACGTCCCACTCCTTCATCACTTGGTTGACCACTAAATCTGAATCGCCATAGACCATCAGGCGACGGACGCCGAGTGAAATGGCCATGCGCAATCCGTATAAGAGGGCCTCATACTCTGCCTCATTGTTGGAGGAATCAAAGTGAATCTGGAGCACATATCTGAGCTTATCTCCTCTGGGGGAAACCAGGACAACCCCAGCACCGGAACCATTCAACATCTTAGAGCCATCAAAAAACATGGTCCAATGCTCCGAGTGAACTTTAGTCGGCTGCTGCTGTTCAATCCACTCGGCGAGGAAATCTGCTATTGCCTGGGATTTAATGGCTTTCTTTGCCTCAAACTTGATATCAAGGGGAAGAAGTTCAATCGCCCATTTCGCCACTCGACCAGTTGCATCTCTGTTGTGCAAAATCTCTGATAGTGGAGCGTCGCTGACGACTGTGATGGAATGATCAGAGAAATAATGAGCAACCTTCTTTGTGGTCATGTATATTCCATACACAAGCTTCTGATAATGAGGATATCTCTGCTTGGATGGAGTCAAGACTTCAGACAAATAATACACTGGGCGCTGAACTTTGAAAGCTTTTTCTTCTTCTTCCCGCTCGACCGTAAGCACTGTACTGACGACTTGTCCTGTAGCTGCGATATAAAGCAACAGAGGCTCTTTGCTGATTGGAGCAGCAAGCACCGGCTGGGTGGAGAGCAGAGCTTTTAGCTCGGCAAACGCTGCATCAGCTTCTGGAGTCCACTCAAACTTGTCTGCCTTCTTCATCGGTCGGTAAAGAGGCAATGCCTTTTCACCAAGTCGTGAGATGAATCGACTTAATGCGGCCAAGCATCCAGTAAGCTTCTGGACATCGTGCACTCGCACAGGGCGTTTCATTCGGAGAATAGTGCCGATCTTTTCTGGATTAGCGTCGATCCCTCGCTCGGAAACGAGAAAACCGAGTAACTTGCCACCAGGAACTCCGAATGTGCACTTTGATGTATTGAGCTTGATATCATACGTTCTGAGGTTGGCAAATGTTTCGGCAAGGTCAGCGAGCATGTCGGAACCTTTTCGTGACTTGACGACGATATCATCCATATACGCTTCCACATTCCGACTGATTTGAGTGAGTAGACACTTCTGAATCATTCGCATAAATGTGGCTCCGGCATTCTTGAGGCCGAATGGCATGGTGATATAGCAGAAGCACCCGAATGGAGTGATGAAAGCTGTTTTTACCTCGTCGGGTTCGTACAGACGGATCTGGTGGTACCCGGAGTAGGCGTCTAGAAAAGACAATCTCTCACATCCCGCGGTCGAGTCAACAATTTGATCTATGCGAGGGAAGGGAAAATGATCTTTCGGGCAGGCCCGGTTGATGTGCTTGAAATCAATGCACATTCGGAGCGATTTGTCCTTCTTAGGAACCATGACGACATTAGCGAGCCACTCGGAGTGGTATATCTCTCGGATAAATCCTGCCGCCAACAGTCGAGCCACTTCCTCACCAATGGCTTTTCTCTTCTGGACGGCGGACCGCCGAAGATGCTCTTTGACTGGTTTTGCTGATGGGTCGACTCTTAGGCGATGCTCAGCCAGTCCCCTGGGAACACCTGGCATGTCAGCGGGCTTCCATGCAAAAATGTCCCAGTTCTCACGGAGGAACTGGATGAGCGCTTCTTCCTATTTCGGGTCGAGTGTTGTGGAGATGTGGGTCGGGGCTGCATCGGTGTCGGTCGGGTGAATGTGAACAGGCTTCGTCTCACCGGACGACTGAAATGCAGATTCTGTGGCGGGTTTCTTGGATCGCAGCAAATCACTCGGATCTGCGTTTTGCCTGTATTCTTCAAACTCGACCGCTGTCACCTGGGAATCAGCAATCTTTGAGCCCTTTTGAAAGCACTCTTCTGCCTTTTTCCGATCACCGGTGACAGTGATCACTCCTTTGGGGCCGGGCATCTTCAATTTGAGGTACACGTAACATGGTCGAGCCATGAACCGTGCATAAGCTGGTCTCCCCAAAATGGCATGATATGCACTCTGAAAATCCACGACCTCAAACGTCAACTTCTCTTTGCGAAAATGTTTCGAATCACCAAACACCACGTCCAGAGCTATTTGGCCGAGTGACTCGGCTTTCTTCCCTGGTATAACTCCATGAAAGCTCATGTTACTGGTGCTCAGTCGGGACATCGGAATGCCCATTCCTTTCAGTGTGTCTGCATACAACAAATTCAGCCCGCTACCACCGTCCATCAGCACTTTTGTCAGTCGAGTGCCTTCGACAACTGGATCGACCACCAAAGCTTGCCTCCCAGGGGTGGCAATATGAGTCGGGTAATCAGATTGGTCGAATGTGATGGGTGTTTGGGACCATCTCAGATAATTTGCTTTTGCTGGGGTAACCATGTTCACCTCGCGGTTAATGACTTTCAATCGACTCTTGCTTTCCACATCTGCAAAGATCATCAGAGTGGAGTTGACATGCGGATATCCTTCCTCACTGTCCTCCTTGTCTTCGGCCTTGTCCGACTCCTTTTCCTTGTCTTTAGACTGTTTTCCTTGAAACTGCTGGATCAGGAGTCGACATTGGCGAGTGGTATGCTTTGGGTAAATGATATTCCCCTCTTCGTCTTTCTTCGTGTGGATATGACACGGCATATCCATCACGTCGTTCCCTTCTTTATCCTTTACCTTCTTAGGGTTCCAGGATCCTTTTGGTTTCCCTTTAAACTTTCCATGAGCCACGGCCAGAGCCTCTCCAGGAGCTGCCGGTTCAGCCTTCCGCTTCTGTTTCCGACTGGTGTTTCCCTTCTCCGACTGGCTCGGCTTGTGCTTGCCGCTTCGGAGTCGGTCTTCTTCTTCACCGTTGGCGTACTTGGTAGCAATTTCCATCATCCGACTCAAGGTCATGTCTCCGGTTCGACCAAATTTCAAACTCAATTCTCTGTTCTTGACACCATCCTTGAAGGCGCAGACTGCCTGATGATCAGACACATTCTCCACAATATGGTGCAAAGTGATCCATCTCTGAATATACTCCCTGAGGGTCTCATTGGTCTTCTGCACGCAGACTTGCAGCTCCGTCAATCCAGCCGGTCGCTTGCATGTTCCTTCAAACGTTCTGACAAACACTCGGGACAGATCTTCCCAAGTGTAAATACTGCTAGGAGGTAACTGATTCAACCACGCTCTGGCAGAACCTTCCAACATGAGGGGCAAATGCTTCATGGCCACCTCGTCATTCCCACCACCAATCTGAACTGCCACTCGGTAGTCCTCAAGCCAAGTTTCAGGCTTAGACTCACCGGTGAACTTGCTGACTCCTGTTGCCAACCTGAAATTGGGAGGAATCACTGCGGCTCTGATAGCTCTGCTAAAACATTCCGGACCAGAAACGTGCACTCGACTGCTTGTGGGCGCATCTCTGTCGAGTCCATCTCGATGGGCTCTGTTCCGGTCGACCAAGCCTTGCACGATAATGGATCGCGCGTCGAAGCCTGGTTCTCTGGGGTCGACTCGAACTCTTCGCCCCGCACTGAGCTGACGTCTGTCATCTTGCTGCTGAGGAGCGTAAGACCCACCCCTCGGAGGGGAAGTGGGCACTCGACGCCTATCATCTCGGTCGTGTCGGTCTCCATATTGGTCTCGCCGATTCTTGCGCCCTTCACGCCGCGGAGGCGATCTGGGACTGTGAGCCGACTGAACCGTATTCGCAGCGACGGATCGACTGTGAATTCTGTTGCGCGACTGCGACACGGCTGAATTCTCATCTCCTGCTGCCTGGAGCAGATCCCTGATCTGCATCAAGCCTCTGCCAGCTTCCGACTGAGAGGGCTGGATGGACTCTGCTATACGGGTCACGGCTGCTAAATTCTGGATTGGGGTTCGATATACCTGAGTCGGCGGGAAGAGTTAACGTCGACTGGCATCGGGAACTCGTTGCCGCGCGCGCTCGTCGAGTGCTCGCTGAAGATTCTCCAGGCGAGCGCGTTCGGCCAAATTGGCCAAACGTGCCTCCTCCAAGGCGCGAGCCTCGGGGGTTTCTCCTGCGATGGGAGTATGCAGGGCATCCATGTTCCTGCGGCGAAGTTCCTCTCTTTGCAGAGAGTCGAGTGGCTCGGGCTGATACTCTTCGTGGTCTCGTGCGGGGTCGCCTCCGTCGCCTGCCCCAGCATCACGGGCGAAGCCAGGGGGCTGCGAGGCCCGTCGACCATCAAGATTTCCGCCGCTGGATCACTGCTATCGCATTCGGATGCAGTCTCTACGGAGCTAGTCGACAGATCGAACAGGCCGTAGAGAGATTCGTCGGGCTCGATTGCCGCAACTTGGGTGGTGGCTGTCTGGCGAGCCACCGCGTGTCTCACCCACCGCTGAAGCCTCGACCGACCCGAGCACTTGCGCTGGCGGGAGACCGGGAGGGTGGTCGATAGGGGAGTCGACCGATATGGGGTCGACGGTTGCCGCAGCAGAACGCCGCGGACACATGCGCGAAAATGCGTCGCACCGCGGACGGGGAGCGCATCGACGTCGAGTGGAGCCTCCTGGAGCCAGGCGGAGTCGTCGGCGACGAAGGTGAGAGCACCCAGACGAATCTCTCGACCCTCGACCAAAACTCCAGTAGCTACCATGATGAAAGTAGAGTGGGGGTAGGTATGGAGAGGCAAGGTCCTAGCTATGGATAGGTTGTAAGCACAAGAGATGTACGAGTTCAAGCCCTTCTCGGAGGAAGTAAAAGCCCTACGTCTCGGAGCCCGGAGGCGGTCGAGTGTATTATGTGTATATGGATTACAGGGTGCCGAACCCTTCTGCCTGTGGAGGGGGGTGGCTTATATAGAGTGCGCCAGGACCCCAGCCAACCCACGTAATGAAGGGTTTAAGGTACATTAAGTCCGGGGCGTTACTGGTAACGCCCCACATAAAGTGTCTTTGCTATCATAAAGTCTACTTAATTACAGGCCGTTGCAGTGCAGAGTGCCTCTTGACCTTCTGGTGGTCGAGTGAGTCTTCGTGGTCGAGTCCTTCAAGTCAGTCGAGTGAGTCCCTCGTAGGTCGACTGGAAGGTGATCTCTTCTAAGGGTGTCCTCGGGCAGGGTACTTAGATCAGGTCTGTGACCCTACCCTAGGTACATGACTCCATCAGCGGCGACACCCCACCACCTCCTGAGTACATGGCTGGTATGATCCAACAGCTCGAGATGAATCGCCAGTTCATGGCAAATATGATGGCTCAATTCCCTCGCCCCAATATGAACCAGCAGCCAGCCCAAGTGACTCTGCAGGATTTCATGCGCCTCAACCCAACTGTGTATCGCAGCTCAACTCAGCCGCTTGATGCTGATGACTGGCTCCATGACATCACCTATGAGATGGAGTCTGCTGAGGTAGCCCCTGCCCGCTATGTCACCTTTGCTTCCTTCTTTCTAAAGGGACCCGCAGCTCAATGGTGGGACAGCCACAGGCGTACTCTGCCAGCTGGAACAATCATCTCCTGGCCAGACTTCCAAGCTACCTTCCGTGCCCGCTTCATTCCTCAGGGGATTATGGACAGGAAGAAGCGTGAGTTCCGCAACCTCACCCAGGGCAGCAAAACTATGGAATCTTATCAGCGGGAGTTTCTGGACTTATCCCGCTATGCTGAAGAAGACATTGCAACTGATGCACGCAGACAGGAGAAGTTCCGTCATGTACTACAAGCTGACATCAAGCTCGCATTGCTAGTGCATGACTTTGCCGATTTTGCCACCTTGGTGAATAAGGCCATCAATGTCGAAACTGGTCTGCAGGAACACCAAAACTCACACAGGCGCAACCGTGATACGGGCTCATCTTCGGGCCCGCCCTCGCAGAAGCGTAGAATCTGGATTCCCAACAGCGTGTACCATCCAACTGTACCTGCTCCAAGGCAGTCCTATGATGCACCTTGTCTGCCGCCACCACCAACTAAGCAGCCATGGCTTCCAGCTCCACCTCCCCGAGCTCCTGTTCCCACTCCCAATAATGGTCTGTGCTTCAGGTGTGGTCACCCGGACACCGTGCTAGGGAATGCAACCAGAACCAGAATCAACTGGCCCTTCCAGCAGCTGGCCGTGGTAACAACCAGCCCCGCAGCAAAAATGCCAAGTCTTATGGTCGTGTTCATGCCAACCACATTGATCTCAATGAAGCTCAAGACCAGCCTGCTACCGTGATGAGTACTCTTATCGTAAATTCAGTACTAGCATCCGTTTTATTTGATACAGGTGCATCGCATTCATTCATGTCAGAAGATTTTGCATACAAGCACGACCTTAAATGTGAGGTAATAAACACTCCACTAGTGGTAAAAAATCCTGTCGGCCAATGTCAAACCTCTATGGTTAGTCACAACGTTCCCGTTGAAATCGAAGGGTTGGAATTATATGCCTCTCCCATTATCTTGAAGTCGTCTAACATCGACCTCATTCTGGGTATGGATTGGTTAAAAGCGCATACTGCTTCTATAGTTTGCGCCACTAAGACCGTCCATTTGCTACACCCTTTTGATGAAATAATTAGCTACAATGCTCGCCTGGTTCAAAATGCCGAGGCAAGGCTTTATTCCTTGAACGCCTTGAACGCTGCACCCCTCGAGGGCATTGAAAACATGCCTGTCGTTCGCGAATTCCAAGACATCTTTCCTGAAGAACTTCCATGGAATCCCCCTGCTAGAGGTGTCGAATTTAACATTGACTTGAAACCAGGCACCACGCCTATAGCCAAACGACCCTACAAGATGCCGCAGCATGAACTCATTGAGCTTAAGGAGGAAATCGACAAATCTCTTCGCAAAGGTTTCATTCGCCCAAGTTGCTCTCCTTGGGGAGCACCTTCTCTCTTTGTCAAGAAGAAGGATGAGACAAACCAATTGGTCCAAGACTACC
This sequence comes from Triticum aestivum, assembly GCF_018294505.1. Taxonomy (NCBI): domain Eukaryota; kingdom Viridiplantae; phylum Streptophyta; class Magnoliopsida; order Poales; family Poaceae; genus Triticum; species Triticum aestivum. Next base: position 47,867,372 of record NC_057804.1, read on the forward strand.
GTCCTATTAACCAAGCTACCATTCAGAACAAATATCCTCTTCCTCAGATCAATGACTTGTATGATCAACTGGCTGGTTCATCAGTGTTCTCTAAACACGACTTGAGGTTGGGTTACCACCAGATCCGTGTTCGCAAAGATGATATCCCAAAGACCGCATTTGTGACTTGTTATGGATCATACGAGTACACCGTCATGTCTTTTGGATTAACCAATGCTCCAGCCACCTTCTCTCGTCTGATGAACTATATATTCATGGATTACCTCGACAAGTTCGTCATGGTTTATCTGGATGATATCCTGGTATTTTCCAAGAATGAAGAAGAACATACTGAACATCTTCGTCCGTTCTGTTAAAGCTTAGAGAGCATCAACTATATGCCAAGTTCTCCAAGTGTGAATTCTGGCTTCCTGAAGTAACCTATCTTGGGCATGTCATCTCCAAGGATGGTATCACCGTCAATCCTGAGCGAGTTCAGGCTATTCTCGATTGGACTCCTCTGAAGAATGTCAAGCAAGTCAGATGTTTTCTCGGACTCGCCAGCTACTGCCGTCGATTCGTCGAGAACTTCTCCCAGATTGCCAGACCTCTGACTAACCTGCTTCATAAGGGCGTCAAGTTTCAGTGGACATAAAAGTGTTAGGAAAGTTTCCAGGCGCTCAAGGACAAGTTGACTTCTTCCCCAGTGCTTGCTCCTCCAGATACTAAGAAGGACTTCGTCATTTATTGTGATGCTTCATGTCAAGGCTTAGGCGCTGTCCTAATGCAAGAGCGCAAGGTGATTGCTTATGCCTCTCGTCAATTGCGCCCTCATGAAGAGAACTATCCAGCTCATGACCTCGAGCTTGCTGTTGTTATCCATGCACTAAAACAGTGGCGACATTACCTTCTCGGTAATCGTTGCGAGAACTTCACCGACCACCAAAGTCTAAAGTATCTGTTTACTCAACCAGATCTGAACCTCCGTCAGCAGAGATGGATAGAGATTGTTGCAGATTTTAACTTGGGTATTTCGTATACCCCAGGCAAGGCTAATGTAATGGCTGATGCCTTGAGCCACAAGTCTTACTGCAACCACCTCCAGGTTCACAAAGTTCAGCCCTCGCTTTTTGAAGAATTCAGAAAGCTGAACCTCCATGTTGTTCCTCCTGATGCACTCGCCCCCCACTCCTCCGGAGTGCTGCAAAATGAACCTCCACGTTGTTTCCCGGGGTTCTCTCAATACCATAGTTGCTACACCAGATCTTGTGGACATCATCAAATGGATACAAAAATGTGACGATGATGTCAAGAGGATTAAACGTTATCTCGCAGGTGGAAAGCCCTCATTCTTCACTGTTGATGATGCAGGCACTTTATTCTTCAAAGGTCGCCTAGTGGTTCTGAGTAAGAGGGAAAACCTGAATCTGACTCCAATGGTTATAAAAGAAGCTCATGATACACCTTTGTCTATTCATCCCGGTAGCACCAAGATGTACTAAGACATTCGTCAGAGATTCTGGTGGTCCAATATGAAGCAAGATATTGCTCGTTATGTTGCTGAGTGTGACATTTGTCGTTGTATCAAAGCAGAGCATCAAAGGCCTGCTGGAACTCTGCAACCTATTTCTATTCCTGAATGGAAATGGGAACATGTTAAAATGGACTTCGTCACTGGATTTCCCAAATCGCAGAAAGGTAATGATGATATTCTTGTATTCATTGACCCGCTTTCTAAAGTTGCACATTTTCCGGGTGTCAAAGAAACTATCACCGCTAGTCAGCTGGCAACCCTCTACATGTCCAGAATTGTCTCATTGCACGGTGTTCCACTAGTTATCAGTTCAGACCATGGCAGTTTATTCACTTCAAGATTCTGGGCAAGTTTCCAAGAAGCTATGGGGACTCATCTGTCTTTCAGCACTGCTTTCATCCTCAGCCGGAAGGGCAAGTTGAACGTGTCAACCAAGTTCTCGAAGACATGCTTCGAGCTTGTGTTATTTCCTTCGGCAAGAAATGGGAGGAATCTCTCCCGTATAATGAGTTCTCTTATAATAATAGCTATCAAGCTAGTCTGAAGATGGCCCCCTTCGAAGTGTTATATGGACGAAAGTGCCGAACCCCTTTGAACTGGTCAGAAACTGGGGAACGTCCACTCTTCGGTCCGGATATTATCCAACATGCCGAAGAACAAGTTCGCATTATTTGCGAGAATCTCAAGACTGCTCAGTCACGTCAGAAGAGTCAATATGAACGTCATCATAAGGACATGGTCTATCAACCTGGCGAAAAGGCCTATCTTCGAGTTACACCAATGGAGGTTTCTCACCGCTTCGGGATAAAGGGCAAGCTAGCTCCTCGCTATATTGGTCCTTTCACTATTCTAGAAAGGCGTGGAAAAGTGGCATACCAACTGGAGCTTCCGCCGAACCTATCTCAGGTTCATGATGTGTTCCATGTGTCACAGCTCTGTCGTTGCTTCAAGGACCCAATTCGAGCAGTGGTTCATGAAGTGCTCGAATTGCAACAGGACCTCTCCTATAAAGAGCACCCGGTCCGCATTCTCGACCAAGCTGAACGCCGCACACATCAGAAGGCGATCAAGTTCCTCAAAGTCCAGTGGTCGCACCATTCTGAAGATGAAGCCACTTCGGAACGCGAGGATCGCATGCGTGATGAATACCCCGCGATGTTCCCTTCTACCTCCTAAATCTCAAGACGAGATTTCTTGTAGTGGAGGAGATTTGTAACGCACGGATAATTAAGCTACAGTGAAACTCTGCTAATGATGCCAGGTCACCTTCATTACTGTTGCTAATCTTTTGTTAGTTCAAAACCGGTCCAAAAATCAAATTCAAAATATGACAAACAACAAAAGTTTTCAAACATCAAAACAAAAATGTTCAGTGGGTGCCACATATTGCACCGGCAATTATTGTGGAGAAGACATGTTTTTAGAAAGAGCCTAAATATTTTTAAATGATATAAAACAGAAAAAAGGTGAAAATAAAACAAAAGGAAAAGAAAACCCCCCTGGACGAAACGGCCCAGCTCACAGCCAGGCCGGCCCACCTGGCCCATCTGACCAACAGCCGGCCCGGCCCCCCTGCTTCGTCTCCCTTCCCTTTCCCCCGATCCGGGTCGGAACAGGGTCGCGTCCCCGCCCAACCGCCTCGCCGGCACCGACGCCGGGAGGGGATAAGGCCACCACGCCCCCGCCTCCTCGGGCCCCTCTCCCACTCACCCCGCGCTCCACCCAGATCTCCGCCTCTCCCTCTCCCCTCAGATCCACCTCGCTCTCCCCCTCGCTCCCCACCGCATCCGAACGCCGCCATGGAACCGCCGCCGTGAAACGCCCGACCACATCCATCACCTCGCCTCGCCAACGTGTTCGTCATCTCCGCATCGTCTTCCTCGTCGACTGGTGGCTGTAGCTGGAGCTCGGAGGCGCTACTGCACGGTTCCCCTTCTTCCACGTCTTCGTTCGCCGCCGCTCTTCACCAACTCCGGCAATGCCCCTCTACTGCTACTAAACCATTCACCGGCCTCCGTGTGTGCCACTCAGTGAGCTCCTCCACCTCCCGCCCCTCTTCGTTAGCTTCCTCGCGCACTGTAGCTAGTCTGCCACCGTGCCGTTTTCTGTCCGCCGCTGACGAGCCCGTGGCCATCGCCACAGCCGACGTCATGCTCGCCTGAGCCCGACATCGTGCTCCTGATGCTCACAGGAGCCCAACACGCACGCGCACATGCCTTCACGTTCTCCCTAGTGCTGGATCCACTGATGCCCGAACTCCGGCGTCCGCTCCGCCGCTCGCCACCGCTGTCTCCGGCCGTTTCCAGCCAAGCCCCCTCCACCGTTCGACGTGCCTCGACGCGCTCGTCTCTTTGATCCCATACACGCATCATTCGAATGCCCCAGCGCGCGATCCCCATCCGTGCCAGAACTGTCGTCCGCCGCGCTCGTCGCCGGTGTTGTTTCCGGCCAACCCCGTGCATTCCGACGCTGTAGATAGATGCGGGGCAATCCCCTCGTTCGAACACAAGAGACGGCGCTCGATTTGGTGCCACATAGGCGAATTCTGATGCTCGCCGGCGTTCGGCCGCTGCGCGCGAGCTCGCCGGAGCTACTCCGGCGGGTCCGCTGAGCTGGCACACCTGGGTCACTCCCTGTGGGCCTAGGGGCCCCAACTGGCCATGTTGACCGAAGTCAATTGCGCTGATGTGGCAGCTACTGCCACTGACATGCGAGCCCGCATCGTTTAAATCATTTTGTAAATAGATAAATTGCTAATTAATTAATTAGTTAATTAAAACCTTAATCTCTCACTTACTACTGGGCCCCGCCCGCTAATTAACCTATTTAGTTAGTCTAAACTCCCCTGTTAGTGCCCCTGACACTGACATATGGGTCCTACTGGACCCACTTGTCTGGTTTGACTGGTCAACCGACCATTTGACCTACTGACATCACTCTGATGTAATGCCTGCATCATCATTCACTGTTCTGGATAATGTTGGATATAAATAAATAATTAAAATCAGACAATGATTAAAACTTTAGGAAATCATATAAAATAAACCGTAGCTCGGATGAAAATACTTTCTACATGAAAGTTGCTCAAAACAACGAGACAAATCCGGATACGCAGCCCTTTCATCTTCCACATAGCAAACACGCAACTTTCCCCCTTCGGTTCACCTGTCCGAAAACGCAAACACCGGGGGTACTTTCCCGGATGTTTCCCCCTTTTGCCGGTATCACCTACTACCGTGTTAGGGCACACCTAGCGCTGTTACTTGTCATGTCATGCATTGTCATGCTTATGTTTGCATTGTATTCATTGTTTCTTCCCCCTCTTCTCTCCGGTAGACTACGAGACCGACGCTGCTGCTGCCCCGTCCGACTACGGAGTTGACGACCCCTCCTTCTTGCCAGAGCAACCAGGCAAGCCCCCCTTAATCACCAGATATCGCCTATTCTCCTCTATACTGCTTGCATTAGAGTAGTGTAGCATGTTACTGCATTCCGTTAATCCTATTTTGATGCATAGCCTGTCATTGTTGCTACATCTTCTGATACCTTACAATCAATCCTAAATACTTAGTATAGGATGCTAGTTTATCATCTGTGGCCCTACATTCTTGTCAGTCCGCCTTGCTATACTATCGGGCCGTGATCACTCGGGAGGTTATCACGGGTATATACTATACATATATACATACTATACAGATGGTGACTAAAGTCGGGTCGGCTCGAAGAGTACCCGCGAGTGATTCATGGATTGGGGGCTGAAAGGACCTTTGTCCTGACGGCCCTCTGTGTGGATCTTTGTGGCGGAGCGACAGGGAAGGTTGAGACCACCTAGGCGAGAGGTGGGCCTGGCCCTGGTCGACGTTCGCGGTTACTTCATAATAACACGCTTAACGAGATCTTGGTATTTGATCTGAGTCTGGCCACTGGCCTATACGCACTAACCAACTACGCGGGAACAGATATGAGCACTCAACGTCGTGGTATCAGCCGAAGCCTTCTAGACGTCAGCGACTGAGCGGCGCGCGCCGGGTTTGACTGGAACGCCTGTCCTTGTATAAGGAAGGCTGGGTCTGCTCATCGGCCGCGTACGCAACATGCAGGTGTGCAAGGGGCGATGGGCCCAGACCCCTGCGCGCATAGGATTTAGACCGACGTGCTGACCTCTCTGTTAGGCCTAGGTGGGGCTACGACGTGTTGATCTCCCGAGGCCGGGTATGACCCAAGAAAGTGTGTCCGGCCAAATGGGATCGGGCGTGTTGGGAAATGTGGTGCACCCCTGCAGGGAAGTTAATCTATTCGAATAGTCGTGTCCCTCTATAAAAGGACGACCCGGAGTTGTACCTTGACCTTATGACAAATAGAACCGGATACTTAATAAAACACACCCAGACAAGTTCCACACACGACCCGGTGATCACTTTTCCACATGGCGATGAGGGGAGGATTGCCGGGTAGGATTGTGCTATGCGATGCTACTTGGAGGACTTCAATCTACTCTCTTCTACATGATGCAAGACGGAGGCTGCCAGAAGCGTAGTCTTCGATAGGACTAGCTATCCCCCTCTTATTCTGGCATTCTGCAGTTCAGTCCACCGATATTGCCTCTTTACACGTATACCCATGCATATGTAGTGTAGATCCTTGCTTGCGAGTACTTTGGATGAGTACTCACGGTTGCTTTGCTTCGTCTTTTCCCCCGTTTTCCTCTTCTTCTCGGATGCCGCAACCAGACGTTGGAGCCCAGGAGCCAAACGCCACCGTCGATGACGACCCCTACTACACTGGAGGTGCCTACTACTACGTGCGGGACGCTGACGACGACCATGAGTAGTTTAGGAGAAACCCAGGCAGGAGGCCTGCGCCTTTTTTATCTGTATCCCAGTTCGTGCTAGCCATCTTATGGCAACTTTTTTACTTATGTCTGTACTCAGATATTGTTGCTTCCCGCTGACTCGTCTATGATCGAGCACTTGTATTCGAGCCCTCGAGGCCCCTGGCTTGTTTTATGATGCTTGTATGACTTATTTTTTTTTAGAGTTGTGTTGTGATATCTTCCCGTGAGTCCCCGATCTTGATTGTACACGTTTGTGTGTATGATTAGTGTATGATTGAATCGGGGGCGTCACATTGCCAAAGGATAAACTGAAAAAGGGAAAGGTGGAGATTACCTTGACTCTTGCATAAAGTAAAAGACATAAAGTAAAAGATAGGCCCTTCGCAGAGGGAAGCAGAGGTTGTCATGCGCTTTTAGGGTTGGATACACAAAATCTTATTGCGAAAGAACGTCACTTTATATTGCCACTTGTGTATGGACCTTTATTATGCAGTCCCTTACTTTTATTGCTTCAATAACAAGCCCGTATAATGTTTATTTTCTCGGCACTAATAAGTCATGCATATTTAGAGAGCAATTTTTATTTCTTGCACCGATGACAACTTACTTGAAGGATCTTACTCAATCCATAGGTAGATATAGTGGACTCTCATGGCAAAACTGGGTTTTGAGGATATTTGGAAGCACAAGTAGTATCTCTACTTGGTGCTAGGAATTTTTGGCTAGCATGAGGGAGAAAGGCAAGCTCAACATGTTTGGAAGATCCATGAAAATATACTTAAACTGAGATGCGAGAAAACATAAACCATTACGTTGTCTTCCTTGTCCAATGTCAACTCTTTAGCATGTCATACTTTAATGAGTGCTCACAATCATAAAAGATGTCCAAGATAGTGTATTTATATGTGAAAACCTCTCTTTCCTTATTACTTCCTATTAATTGCAACGATGACCAAAACTATGTTTGTCAACGCTCAGCAACTTTTAAGCCTCATACTTTCTATGTGTGAAGTCATTACTATCCATAAGATCAATATGAACTCTTCTATTCTTTTTATATTCTTTCTATTTTTCTCAAGATCATAGCAAGATAGCAAAGCCCTTTGACTCAACACTAATCTTTATTATAGATAACTCACGGACTCGATTACATAGAGATCACAAAGCAAAACTCAAAACTAATTCATACCAAGACTTCAATCTACTAGATCAAGATATTACTAAAAGGATCGAACTAAGTAAAACGGTAAAGATAGGAGTGTGATGGTGATATGATACCGGGGCACCTCCCCCAAGCTTGGCAGTTGCCAAGGGGAGTGCCCATACCCATGTGATTATGTCCTCAGAGGTGGTGAAGTAGGAGTTGTTGACGATGTAGGCTTGTTGTCCATCTTCCAAGGCATAGGCTCACCATCATACAAGGATGATCGAGTCTCCGGGATCCTCAAATCTGCAGCCAAACTCATCCTCTTGAATCTATATTCATACTCGCAGTTTTGGTTTTGCAGGTCATAGATCTGTGCTTGGAGGTGCTCGATTTTCTCTTGAAGATTGAAGATGGTCTCCCCAATGATCTTGGCATCCAGCTTATGGTTGTTGGTAAACTCCGTGATCATCATCTGGTAGGCGTCGAGTCCACGCTCCAAAATCCCCCAACACTTGAAAACTTGTTGCTCCATGGCCTTGAGCTTTGTCTCCATGCTTCCGGTACGCCTTGGTCCCTCCACATCATGGATGTGCAGCACCCCCTCACGCATCTCAATGGTTTGAGGGTGTTGCAACACCTCCGCGAGATAGGGATTGATAACCCTCTCAAAAAACTTGTCCTTGGGAGCGCTTGGAGACGTCATGGTGCTCTAGATCTGTCAGAAAAATAGCTCGAAACAAAGACAAAACATTTTTGTGTGATACGGTAGTCAAAACTTTCGGGAGATTATATAATGAATTTTTACCGACCAAAATACGTAACGTGCAAGGAAACGGAGTCCGGGAGGCACACGAGGTGTCCATGAGACAGGGGGCGCGCCCAATAGGGGGGGGGGGCGCCCTCCACCCTCGTGGAGGCCTCGTGTCCCTTTCGGCCTACTTCTTTCTTCCCAAAATTCTTAAATATTCCAAAACGGAGGAAAATTGCCATTAGAAATGTTTTGGAGTCGGTTTACTTACCGTACCACATACCTATTCTTTTTCGGAGTCTGAAACGTTCTGGAAAGTGTCCCTTATGTATTCCTCTGGGGTTACGGTTTCAATAATATTAGTTTCAACATTAATAGGGTTACCTGAGATATAATGTTTGATTCTTTGACTGTTCACCACCCTAGGAATTGTGCCTTCGAAGTTGTTGATTTTTATGGCACCGGAACGATATACCTCCTCGATAACGTAAGGGCCTTCCCACTTAGAGAGAAGTTTTCCTGCAAAAAATCTTAGACGAGAGTTAAATAGCAACACATAATCACCTACGTTAAATTCTCGCTTCTGTATCCTTTTGTCATGCCATCTTTTAACTTTTTCTTTAAACAACTTGGCATTTTCATATGCTTGGGTTCTCCATTCATCAAGTGAGCTAATGTCAAATAACCTCTTCTCACCAGCAAGTTTGAAATCATAGTTGAGATCTTTAATGGCCCAATAAGCCTTATGTTCAAGTTCAAGAGGTAAGTGACACGCATTTCCATAAACCATCTTATACGAAGACATACCCATAGGATTTTTATATGCAGTTCTATAGGCCCATAATGCATCATCAAGTTTCTTGGACCAATTCTTTCTAGATCTATTAACAGTCTTTTGCAAAATTAATTTGAGCTCTCTATTGCTCAACTCTAATTGACCACTAGACTGTGGGTGATAAGGGGATGCAATTCTATGATTAACATCATACTTAGCAAGCATTTTACGGAAAGCACCATGAATGAAATGTGAACCACCATCAGTCATGAGATATCTAGGGACTCCAAACCTCGGAAAATAACTTCTTTAAGCATCTTAATAGAGGTGTTATGATCAGCACTACTAGTTGGAATAGCTTCTACCCACTTAGTAACGTAATCAACAGCAACTAAAATATGTGTATATCCATTAGAGGCAAGAAAAGGTCCCATATAATCAAAGCCCCAAACATCAAATGATTCAATAACAAGAGAATAATTCATAGGCATTTCTTGATGTCTAATAATGTTACCAATTCTTTGACATTCATCACAAGACAAGACAAACTTACAAGCATCTTTGAAGAGAGTAGGCCAATAAGAACCGGATCACAATACCTTATGTGCAGTTCTGTCTCTAGCGTGGTGTCCTCCATATGATTTGGAGTGACACTTGCATAGGATATGTTCCTGTTCATGCTTAGGTACACAACGTCTAATAACACCATCTACTTCTTTATAAAGGTGTGGGTCATCCCAGAAGTAATGCCTTAAATCATAGAAGAACTTTTTTTCTTTTGTTGGTATGTGAAACTAGGTGGTATAAATTTAGTAACAATGTAATTAGCATAATCAGCATACCACGGAGTAGTCCGAGAAGCATTAATGACCGCTAATTGTTCATCAAGAAATCTATCATCAATAGGTAGTGGGTCATCAAGAACATTCTCTAGCCTAGACAAGTTGTCTGCAACGGGGTTCTCAGCTCCCTTTCTATCAATAATATGCAAATCAAATTCTTGAAGCAAGAGGACCCATCTAATAAGTCTAGGTTTAGCATCTTTATTTTCCATAAGATATTTAATAGCAGCATGATCAGTGTGAATAGTAACTTTAGAATCACAATGTAAGGTCTGAACTTATCACAAGCAAATACAACTGCTAAGAATTCTTTTTTAGTAGTAGCATAATTTCTCTGGGCAGTATCAAGAGTCTTACTAGCATATTGAATAACATTTAATTTCTTATCAACTCTCTGCCCTAGAACAACACCTACAGCATAATCACTAGCATCACACATAATTTCAAAGGGTAAATTCCAATCAGGTGGCTGAACAACAGGTGCAGTGATCAAAGCTTTCTTAAGTATTTCAAATGCTTCTACACAATCATCATCAAAGACAAAAGGAACATCTTTTTGCAATAAATTAGTCAGAGGCCTAGAGATTTTAGAAAAGTCCTTAATGAACCTCCTATAAAAACCGGCATGACCAAGGAAACTTCTTATCCCTTTAATGTCCTTGGGAGATGGCATCTTCTTGATAGCATCAACTTTAGCTTTATCAACTTCAATACCTCTTTCAGAAATTTTATGCCCCAAGACAATGCCTTCGCTAACCATAAAGTGACACTTCTCCCAATTCAGGATGAGACTAGTGTCTTCACATCTCTGCAAAACTCGATCAAGGTTGCTCAAGCAATCATCAAAAGAGGATCCGTAGACTGAGAAGTCATCCATGAATACCTCATAAGTCTTTTCACAAAAGTCAGAGAATATAGCCATCATGCATCTTTGAAAGGTAGCAAGTGCATGCATAAACCAAAAGGCATACGTCTATAAGCAAAAGTACCAAAAGGGCAAGTAAAAGTAGTTTTTGATTGATCTTCCACAGACACAGCTATTTGAGAGAAACCTGAATAACCGTCTAGAAAGCAGAAATGTGTATGTTTGGATAGTCTTTCTAGCATTTGATCAATAAAAGGTAAAGGGTAATGATCTTTCTTAGTAGCTTTATTTAATTTACGGAAATCAATTATCATCCTATAACCTGTAATAATTCTTTGTGGAATCAATTCATCTTTATCATTAGGGACAATAGTAATACCTCCCTTTTTAGGGACACAATGGACAGGGCTTACCCATTCACTATCAACAACGGGATAAATTATACCTGCCTCAAGGAGCTTTAGTATCTCCTTTCTTACCACTTCTTTCATCTTAGGGTTTAGTCATCGTTGAGGATCTCTAACGGGTTTGGTATCCTTCTCCACTTTTATTTTATGTTGGCATAGAGAAGGACTAATGCCTTTAAGATCATCCAGAGTATATCCAATAGCAGCACGGTGCTTCTTGAGAGTTTTCAATAATCTTTCCTCTTCCTGCTCTGAAAGGTTAGCACTAATAATAATAATAGGATATATCTTCCTTTCATCAAGCTAAGCATATTTAATATTATCAGGTAATTGTTTAAGCTCAAACACAGGATCACCCTTGGGTGGAGGAGGATCCCCTAGAATTTCAACAGGTAAGTTGTGTTTTAGAATAGGAACCTGTTGCAGGAATACTTCATCTATTTCCCTTCTTTCATTCATAAACATATCATTTTCATGGTCTAGCAAATATTGTTCTAAAAGATCAGTAGGAGGCACGACAATAGAAGCAAGAGCAATTATTTCATCTTTACTAGGTAATTCTTTATCACGGGGTTGTCTACGAAATTTAGCAAAATTAAACTCATGAGTCATATCATCCAGGCCAATCGTAACAACATCCTTTTCGCAATCAATCATAGCATTAACAGTGTTCAAGAAGGGTCTACCAAATATAATGGGACAAAACTCATCTTGTGGGGAACCAAGAACAAGAAAATCAGCAGGGTATTTGACCTTCCCACACAATACTTCAACATCTCTAACAATCCCAACTGGCTAAATAGTATCTCTATTGGCAAGCTTAATTGTAACATCAATATCTTCCAACTCAACGGGTGTAATATCGTGCATAATTTCTTGGTATAAGGAAAAAAGGTATTGCACTAGCACTAGCACCCATATCACATAAGCTATGATAATAGTGATCTCCTATTTTAACCGAAATAACTGGCATGCCTACAACATGTCTATGTATTTTTGCATCTGGTTTAACAATATTAGCAGTTTCACCACAGAAGTAAATAACATGCCCATCTATATTATCATCCAAGAGATCTTTAACTATAGCAATACTAGGTTTAACCTTAATTTGCTCAGGAGGTGTATAAGTTCTAGTATTACTCTTATGAACAACAGTTGAGGATTTAGCACATGATCCTTTATTCTAACAGGAATATGTGGTTTCTCAACATAAGTAGTAGGAACAATAGGATCATTATAAGTAATAGTCTTTTCTTCAACTATAATAGGTGCAACTACTTTTTCTTCAATGGGAGGATTATATTTAAACCACTTCTCCTTAGGGAGATCAACGTGAGCAGCAAAAGATTTACAGAAAGAAGCTACTATCTCAGAGTCAAGTCCATATTTAGTGCTAAATCCACGAAAAGCATCGGTATCCATAAAAGATTTAACACAATCAAACTTAGGTGTTATACCTGACTCCTTACCATCGTCGAAACCCCAATCTTAAGAGTTGCGTTTAATTCTTTCCAATAAGTCCCACTTGAATTCAGTAGTCTTCAGCCTATAAGAACCAGCACAGGAAGTATCGAGCATGGTGCGATCGTTGAGAGAAAGTCGAGCATAAATTTTTTGAATAATCATTTCTCTGGAGAACTCATGATTGGGGCATGAATATAACATTGACTTAAGCCTCCCCCAAGCTTGAGCGATGCTTTCTCCTTCGCGAGGCCAGAAATTATATATGTACTTATGATCACGGTGAACAAGATGCATAGGATAGAACTTCTGGTGAAATTCGAACTTCAATCATTTATAGTTCCAAGATCCCGTATCATCACATAGCCTATACCATGTCAATGCATCTCCCTTCAAAGATAAAGGGAAGACCTTCCTCTTAACAATATCGTCGGGAATACCTGCAAGCTTAAATAATCCACAAACTTCATCCACAAAGATAAGGTGTAAATCGGGATGCAATGTTCCATCTCGTGCAAAGGGATTAGCTAGCAGTTTTTCTATCATACCCGAGGGAATTTCAAAGTAAACATTTTCAGTAGGTTAAGTAGGTTGAGGAGCAACTCTTTTCTCTTCTTGTCGGGGCGAAGATGCCCCGAACAAGCCCCTCAAAGGATTAGTTTCCATAGTAACAAGTGACAAAAAATTTCAGCACACTATATAAATGTTTCCTTACCAAGTTCCACTCACCAAAGGCGCTTCACTCCCCGGCAACGGCGCCAGAAAAGAGTCTTGATGACCCACAAGTATAGGGGATCTATCGTAGTCCTTTCGATAAGTAAGAGTGTCGAACCCAACGAGGGGCAGAAGGAAATGACAAGCGGTTTTCAGTAAGGTATTCTCTGCAAGCACTGAAATTGTAGGTAATAGATAGTTTTGTGATAAGATAATTTGTAACAAGTAACAAGCAATGAAAGTAAATAAGGTGCAGCAAGGTGGCCCAATCCTTTTTGTAGCAAAGGACAAGCCTGGACAATTTCTTATAATGAGAAAAGCGCTCCCGAGGACACATGGGAATTATCGTCAAGCTAGTTTCATCACGCTCATATGATTCGTGTTCGGTACTTTGATAATTTGATATGTGGGTGGACCGCTGCTTGGGTACTGCCCTTACTTGGACAAGCATCCCACTTATGATTAACCCCTATTGCAAGCATCCGCAACTACAACAAGAGTATTAAGGTAAACCTAACCATAGCATGAAACATATGGATCCAAATCAGCCCCTTATGAAGCAACGCATAAACTAGGGTTTAAACTTCTGTCACTCTAGCAACCCATCATCTAATTAGTACTTCTCAATGCCTTCCTCTAGGACCAAATAATGGTGAAGTGTCATGTAGTCGACGTTCACATAACACCACTAGAGGAGAGACAACATACATCTGATCAAAATATCAAACGAATACCAAATTCACATGACTACTAATAGCAAGACTTCACCCATGTCCTCGGGAACAAATGGAACTACTCACAAAGCATATTCATGTTCATAATCAGAGGAGTATTAATATGCATTAAGGATCTAAACATATGATCTTCCACCAAGTAAACCAATTAGCATCAACTACAAGGAGTAATCAACACTACTAGCAACCCACAGGTACCAATTTGTGGTTTTGATACAAGATTGGATACAAGAGATGAACTAGGGTTTGGAGAGGAGGTGGTGCTGGTGAAGATGTTGATGGAGATTGACCCCCTCCCGATGAGAGGATCATTGGTGATGATGACGGTGATGATTTCCCCCTCCCGGAGGGAAGTGTCCCAAGTAGAATAGCTCTGCCAGAGCCCTAGATTGGTTCCGCCAAGGTTCTGCCTCGTGGCGGCGGAGTTTCGTCTCGTGAGCTTCCTTATGATTTTTTTCAGGACGAAATACCTCATATAGCAGAAGATAGGCACAGGAGGGCACCAAGGGGCCCAGGAGACAAGGGTGGCCAGGGTGTGGGCCCCCTCAGGTACTTTCTTTGCCCAATAATTCTTATTAAATCCAAAAATGACGTTTGTGGAGTTGCGGGACTTTTGGAGCTGTGCAGAATAGGTTTCCAATATTTCCTCCTTTTCAAGTCAGTATCCCCGCTGCTGGCATTCCCCCTCTTCATGGTAAACCTTGTAAAATAAGAGAGAATAGCCATAAGTATTGTGGCATAACGTGTAATAACAGAGCATAATGCAATAAATATTGATATAAAAGCATGATGCAAAATGGACGTATCACTCGGGCAGACCGATTTAGCAAATAATGTGACCATTAGGATTTTCGGTGGGACCGACATGTCAACTCGGTGGGACCGATATGGTTAGGGTTAGGGCATAACGTAATCTCGGTGACACCAATTACACAAACTAGGTGGGACCGATTTTGGTAATAAGCTAACCAGAGAGTTGGTCAGGCAAACTCGGTGGTACCGATTCGCTCATTTCGGTGAGACCGAAACGTTACGATAGGGAAACAGAGAGTTTGCATTGCAGTCTCGGTGGGACCGATCGCTCATCTCGGTTGGACTGTGTTACGAAGGGAAACAAAGAGATTACAATCCCATCTTGGTGAGACCGAGATCCCTATAGGTGAGACCGAAAAGACTAGGGTTTGTGGCAGTGGTTATGACATCTGAACTCGGTGGCGCCGGATAGAAAGAGTCGGTGGGGCCGAGTTTGACTTTTGGTTTGGGTCATATGTGGATGTGAGAAAGTAGTTAAGGGCTTTGGAGCATATCACGAAGCATTTTGAGCAAGAACCTCATTAAGCAACACCTCATCCCTCCTTGATAGTATTGGCTTTTCCTATAGACTCAATGTGATCTTGGATCACTAAAATAGAAAATGTAAAGTCTTGTGCTTTGAGCTTGAGCCAATCCTTTTGTCCTTACTATTTTGGGGGGTCCACTTTGCTCATCCATGCCATGCCAATCATTGAGCTTTCCTAAAATATTTATCTTGAAATAGCATTAGCTCAATGAGCTATATGTTGTTAGGAATTATCAAAACCACCCAGGGATAGTAGCACTTTCAATCTCCCCCTTTTTGGTAATTGGTGACAACATATAGATCAAAGCTTCGACAAATGATAATAAGATTGAAAGACATTGTCGCTTTGAGAAGTATGTGAAAAGCAAGAGCTCCCCCTAAATTTGTGCATTATTTAAGATTTGCTTTGGACTGCAAATGCACAATGAGTTAGGATCATGGGTTACTCTTCCATG
Organism: Triticum aestivum; assembly: GCF_018294505.1. Lineage (NCBI taxonomy): Eukaryota > Viridiplantae > Streptophyta > Magnoliopsida > Poales > Poaceae > Triticum > Triticum aestivum. Next base: position 47,883,206 of record NC_057804.1, read on the forward strand.
TCACATACATCTTGGTGGAGCGCTCAAAATGATAAAGATTGAACTCATGCACTCATCACCAAGAAAAGTGAATGATCATATGAGAATATAGGAGATAGTATCATCCAACACGCATTAATGTAGCATAGCATATGATCAAACACATGATCATCCAAGTATCTCACAAAAGGAATAATGTATCAAGCAAAGAGGCAAACAACAAAACAAAGTTCAACCACCAAAAAACAAGAGAGAACAAAAGCAACACACTCTCTCGAAGCCTATGATCTATACATTTTTCTCCCCCTTTGGCAACAAGTTACCAAAAAATTCATTAAAAAATGCATAGTCCTAAACGATTCTCAGGCTTGGTCTTGATGAGGTGGTGTAGAGATGACTCCAAGGACGAAAGCATTAGTCGATGTAGATGGGGCTGGTGGAGTGGCTGCTGGAGCTGGTGGCACTAAAGCTATTGCTGGTGCATATGATGTAGCTCTGGTGTCTGTAATTGGCACTGCAGCAGATCTCTGTCCTCTGGGAACTCTAGCAAATGCATCTGTAGTAGACTTGCCCTTCTTCTCCTCCACTTCCTCCTGAAGTTCCTCAACAACTCTATGATCTCTGACATCAAGATCATAGAATTTCTGCTCTATGATTCTCTCCAAGCTCTCCTGGTTTTGATTCAGGGTGTCCAAGCCCTTCTCAATACTTAATGTGGATGCAATCAAGTAGCCAAGCTGATCTTGCTTGCTCTTTAGGTACACTTGAGATGCCTCTTCAGCAGTTGGCATCTTAGCAGCTTTCTCAGCCCTTGCTTTCTCTTTCTTCTCTTGTGCTTGCACAGATGATGGTTCATTTTCATCCATCACAATGGTGTTGTCCTCAAAATAAGGGTAGATGGGCAAGTGATCTTTGTCCAAAAGATCTGTGTCAGTGCCCATCTTGGAGTTTATGAGCTCCTGAATCTGTGGGGCATACCCACAAGATCTTTTTTGATCAGTAGTAGTCCTTTTGATTGTTTCCACAATCAGACTCATGACTTTGAATTTCTGAGGCACATCAAATATATGCATCAAGTTGATTGCATGGCCTCTGATCATCTTGTGATCTCCTGACTTGGGCAACAGAGTGTGCCTTAAGATCCAGTTAATAGTAGGCAAACCTGAAAACAGGTAATGTACAAATCGAAACTTATGTGTCTCTAGAGCAGCATCTGGGATCTCTTTGTACATACTAGCCATGGAGTTGTGATCCTGCTTCTTCTTGGCATAGACATCCAAGTCATCCTCATTCTCTTTTGGAGATTTTATCAATTAAACCATTCCTCAACAGTGGATTGGTACCTTATACCCTCAGACATCTAGACAATTTTCCCATCTGGGTAGAAATGAGCTGTGGAGTAAAATTGCATGATGAGCTCATCATTCCACTTGGTGAGCTTCTGGCCAACAAAGTCATCTACTCCACAAGCATTGAACCTGTCATACACTCCTGGATAATGCTCTTCATTTTTCCTGATGTACTCCCAGTCAAACCATCTCATGTCACATACTATGGGCTTGTCAAGAAACACTGCTCCATAGAAATTCTGTTGTTCCTTAGTGTGGAACCTGTAGTCCACTGCAGTTCTTCTTCTGATAGCATAGGGATCAGTCTGTCTCCACAGTCTCAGTCCTGCATCCTTCCTGAGCTTCGTATCCTCTACCACTGGATGAGCATCATTATGATCAGGGATCTTAGGCTTCAACTTTCTCAAGACAAGTGAATCTTCATCTTCTTCATCATTTGCAGCCTCAGGCACTGGGGCCTTGTTCTTTTCTTCAGCTGGAACGCTCCTAGTGTTCCTCTTAGGTGCAGACTTGGGCTTAGGAGCAGTAGCTTTGGGAGCATATTTGGGCTTAGATGGAGCAGCCCCTGATCTGATTGCATCTCCCATCAGCTTCTGAGCTTTAGGTGCTGGTGCAGCAATCTCTTCCTCTTCTTCCATCATTGAGGGCTTTCCAACAACTCTGGCCATTGTCTTCTTGACTCTTTTTTTCCTTTTCTTCCCTTCTGGAGCATCCTCTTTGGGTTCAGATTCCAAAATTACTTGAGTAGAGGCTCTGGCTTTAGACATGGGAATCCTTCTTGCAGGTGCTTTGGTCTTCATACCAGGCTTAGTGGCCGCAGTTGTGCCATATTCCTTCTTCAGCACCTTCTTAGATGTAGCATCATCATCAACAGCCACATAGTCCTGATCTTCAGATTCTGAGGTTCTCTTCTTTCTCGTCCTAGTAGCTACCTTGGGCAAGTTACTAGGTGTGCTCCTGCTACCCTCATCTGAGGTACCGGAGGGACAAGTGCCCTCACTCATCTGAACTTGATCCTCAGACTTGTTCTGACTGTCACTCTGATCTGACATGATGCAAACTCTGACAACAGACCCTGTGAATAGATGTAGATGAGGTAGAGTAGATGAGAATCACAAAGCACAGAGGTTTTTGCAAAACATTGAGTCAAAAACTTAGTTTTAGTTTTCCACAGAAAGCATTTCGGAGCTACTGATTTGTAAACTCGGTGATACCGAAGCAGCTTTTGGAACCTAAACTGGTAAACTCGGTAAGACCGAGTCACAGTTCGGTGGCATCGAGACTGCTAGGGTTTCACAGAGAATCGATCTTGGTCACATCGATTTGCAATTCTCGGTCGGACCAAGAATCACATGTGCAATGGCCTAAGCCAAATCGGTGAGACCGATTTCTACAACTCGGTCAGTCTGAGATGAATTCGGCGGAAACCTAACCCTAAATTTTCAATCCAAGTTTAATCTATGGAGTATTTTTGCTGGATAGGAAGATTTCAAACTTGGCAAGATTCATGACAATGCAATGTGCTAGGAGTCGGAGTTAAGAACAGCAAAAAGATTCAAATCGATACCCTAATGCGGCGATGGATTTGCTACGGCGGCAACGGCGGAGTCGAATCCCGTTAACAGCGGCGGGAGGTCGCTGGCGACGAGGAGGATGATCTGGAGACCCGATGAGGTAGAGCAGGCTGTGCGCGGGCGAAGAGTTTCGGAAGAATTTCCAAAAATTTGAGCCGTGAGTATATATAGCCTGACCCTGTCAGTGTGACCGAGTGGAACAACTCGGTGGCACCGAGATGCAAAACTACAAGCAGTTACTGCAACTCGGTGTGACCGAAAAGTTCAAATTAGTTGCAGCGAGATTGAAAACCTAGATCAACTTAGTGACCTCGATATGACCAAAATGGATGAATCGGTCAGACCGAACTGCACAAAGAGGTTTTGGAAGTTTAAGTCTATGACAAATCGGGGACTCCGAGTGCTCCTCACACAGAGTGGTTCGAATCTTACTTGATCAAACTTTGTGATATAACATGAATAGATTTTGAGACAAGAAAAACATAGATCGCTAGAGAAGGTTCTTAGGCATTCTTGTCCATCCACTTGGCAAAAGAAAAGAAACCAAACAAACAAATCAACAAGTGGATGTCCTTGAATGAGTAAATGATGCAAACGACATGCCCACACAATAAGATGGCAAATGAAATATGTGACAAAGCATGCACAACTAATTCTAGCATCTATCAAGCAATTGGCGATGACTAGGTCATCTATATATGAGTATATTGACTTAGGAGTCAAATGAGAACATTTGATCATAGGTCATACTCATCATTTAAGCACAAGTGGGGTTACCACTTTTACATAAAGCATTGTTGTGTTCACACCATTAGAGTTGCTTTAGCTCAATTCTTAGAGTAAAGCTCCCCCTAGATGTGAGATCCCCCCTAAGAGGGATGAACTAACCTTGGGTTTTGTCGATGATGACTTAATGTAGGTGTTGAAAATGTGGATGCTCAATGTTGATGTAGATCATTCGGAGCAATCCTTTGGAGTGAGTTGCACTTTCAATACCTACACAAGTTAGTCCCACAAGGAACAAACAAGGATATCCATAGACATAGAGTGATACACACACACAAGATGATGTCTATGAAAGCTTTAGGTTACCTTGTCCCTTGTCTTACCAACAAGAGGGTTTGTGACTCCGTGTACTAGTGCAAGATGTGGAAGTTGGTTACACTTGTCCTCGCCAAAATGATAAGAGTGAAGTATGTTGGCGGAGTCACCCTCAAGAACTCTCTAGTTCTTCTTCTTCGGGATCCACACCATCTTGATGGGAATCCTTGGGGTTGTAGTCGTACTTGATGAAGTAGAACTTGATGTAGTCTTGGGAACCCACTTGACCAATGCCTTAGGAGTTTCTTAAAATGCATCAATCTCCTCTTGAAGCTTGTCCTTGCATTTCTGCTTGTGGTCTTGTGGTGGAAGATCATCTTGAGCTTGTGTCCCTTTGAAAGAAGTAGGATCATACTTCTCTTGTTGAGGAACAAACTTTGTCTTGGGGTATTGATCTTCTTCCCACTCAACTCCATTGGCAATGAACTTTCGTTCAAAACCAACACCTTGGTTCTTCCGGTGCCTTCCTTGCTTGAGTACAATTTACTCGAATTTCTTACTCCCGGCAAGGCTCTTGTAAACACCTTTCTCTATAATTCCCTTCAAAAGGCTATTTTCTTGCTCAAGTGTAACTTGGCTAAGAGAATCATTAGTGTAATCAAGAGAACTACTAGAAGCAACAACATTGGATTTAGCATGATGATTGTTGTTACTACTAGAGGAAGAATCTTTCTTGTTCTTGTTACTAGACTTGACTTGAGGCATGTAAGTAGATAAGAGTAAACGCTTGGTAATGTAATAAGAACTTTTCTTGCGAAGATCATCATTGATAGCCTTTAAAAACTCATGTTCTTGCTCAAGGTTGAGCTTTTCAAAGCGTAAATTCTCATGAGTCCTTAAAAGTTCTCGATGATCTCCTAAGATAGTTTCATGAGCTAACTTAAGAGTGTCTAGTTCTTTAGTTAGGTGCTCAATCTTCTCCTTATCATTGTCATTCGTTTTATCTTGATTAACATGATTATTTGACGTTTCATCATAGTATTCATCACTAGAGTTGTCAAAAAGTAAATCATCATCACCTAACAAGTCATCTTCATCACTATTGAAATCAACATACTCGGGGTGTAATACCTTTGGGCCTTTAGCCATGAAGCATCTTCCAAGTCCTTCATTTGGTGAGTCAAATATGTCATAGCAGTTGGTTGACACAAGTGCTAGACCTGCAACACCTTCATATTGAGTATGTTCTGAGTTGGAGTGATAGCTTCTCTCAGAGTGATGGTCGGAGTCGGAGCCGGATACCCATTCACCAACGTGAGCTTGATGTCTTCGTTTTGTGTAGCTCCTTGATGACTTGTCCTTCCTTTCCGAATCCTTGCTTCTCCGGGATGTTCTTCGTTCATAACGATCATCTCTACTCCTTCTCTCTCTTGGTGGTGATTCTTCTCTTCCACTTCTTATCTTTGGAGATTCTTCTCTTCTTTTGTAGGGAGCCGTACACTCATTGGAATAGTGTCTGAGTCTTCCACAATTGTAGCAATTATGCTCACGACTAGAAGATCTTTTGTCATTGTAGGACCTTGACTTGGAACTTCTTTCCTTGCTTCTACTCTTGTAGAACTTGTTAAAGTTCTTCACCATTAGGCTCAATTCTTCATTGGAGGTTTGTTTCTCACTTGATGATGTGGGAGCTTCACATGAGGCTTTGTAAGCACAACTTGACTTGTTGTGAAGCTCTTCCTTATCCTTGAGTGACATCTCATGAGCAACAATTCTTCCAATGACCTCTGTTGGCTTGAGATTCTTGTAATTGGGCATCATTTGGATCAATGTGCACACGGTATCATATTTTCCATCCAAGGCTCTTAGGATCTTCTTGATGATGAATTTGTCGGTCATCTCTTCACCTCCTGAGCCGGCAATCTCATTTGTGATGAGAGCAAGCCTAGAGTACATTTCAGCGACACCTTCACCATCCTTCATTTTGAACTTGTCAAGTTGACTTTGAAGCACATCCAATTTGGATTCCTTGACGGAGTCGGTACCTTCGTGCATGTCAATCAAAGTGTCCCAAATTTCCTTTGTATTCTCAAGAGAGCTGATTTTGTTGAATTCTTCGGGGCACAATCCTTGAAGAGGATATCGCAAGCTTGAGCATTGTATTACAGCATCTTCAACTCTTCCGCGGTAGCTTCACGGTTCGGTTCTCTCCCATCAAAGAATTCACCTTGCAAGCCAATACACACAATATCCCAGACGGTGGGGTTATGTCCAAGAATATGCATTTTCATCTTATGCTTCCAACTAGGAAAATTAGTACCATCAAAGTAAAGACCTCTACATTGGTAATTTCCCTCGCTAGACGCCATACTCTCCTAGGTTGTGAAACCAAGGCTATGACTACCAAAAGCTATGGAAATCAAAGAAAATGGAGACCAAAGCTCTGATACCGCTTGTAGGATCGAAAGTATGTCTAGAGGAGGGTGATTATACTACTTGACCAAATAAAAATCTAGCCTTTTGCTAGTTTTAATTCTTGGCAGATTTTAGCAACTTAGTACAAGTCAAGCAATCAACCTACACATGCAATTCTAAGAGTATAGAAGCGGAATGTAAGACAATTGCATATGAAGGTAAAGGGGAGGAGTTTGAGGAGGCAAACGCAATTGGAGACACGGAGATTTTTGAGCCGTGGTTCCAATAGGTGGTGCTATCGTCCATCCATGTTGATGGATACTTCAACCCACGAAGGGTAACGGCTGCGCGAGTCCATGGAGGGCTCCACCCATGAAGGGTCCACGGAGAAGCAACCTTGTCTATCCCACCATGGTCGTCACCCACGAAGGACTTGCCTCACTAGGGGTAGATCTTCACGAAGTAGGCGATCTCCTTGCCCGTACAAACTCCTTGGTTCAACTCCACTATCTTGTCGGAGGCTCCCAAGTGACACCTAGCCAATCTAGGAGACACCACTCTCTAAGAAGTAACAAATGGTGTGATGATGATGAACTCCTTGCTCTTGTGCTTCAAATGATAGTGTCCCCAACACTCAACTCTCTCACACGGGATTTGGATTTGGTGGAAAGAAGATTTGAGTGGAAAGCAACTTGGGGAAGGCTAGAGATCAAGATTCATATGGTAGGAATGGAATATCTTGACCTCAACACAAGTGTAGGTGGTTCTCTCTCAAAAAATGTAAGTTGGAAATGTAGGCATGTTCTGATGGCTCTCTCCACGAATGAAGAGTGGGTGGAGGGCTATATATAGCCTCCACACAAAATCTAACCATTACACACAACTTACCAATCTTGGTGGGACCGAATCCTGAAAATCGGTCAGACCGATTTAGCAAATAATGTGACCGTTAGGATTTTCGGTGGGACCGACATGTCAACTTGGTGGGACCGATATGGTTAGGGTTAGGGCATAACATAATCTCGATGAGACCGGTTACACAAACTCGATGGGACCGATTTTGGTAATAAGCTAACCAGAGAGTTGGTCAAGCAAACTCGGTGGGACCGATTCGCTCATTTTGGTGAGACCGAAACGTTATGAAAGGGAAACAGAGAATTTGCATTGCAGTCTCGGTGGGACAGATCGCTCATCTCGGTTGGACCGAAATGTTACGAAGGGAAACAGAGAGATTACAATCCCATCTCGGTGAGACCGAAAAGACTAGGGTTTATGGCAGTGGCTATGACATCTGAACTCGGTGGCGCCGGATAGAAAGAATCGGTGGGGCCGAGTTTGACTTTTGGTTTGGGTCATATGTGGATGTGAGAAAGTAGTTGAGGGCTTTGGAGCATATCACTAAGCATTTTGAGCAAGAACCTCATTAAGAAACACCTCATCCCTCCTTGATAGTATTGGCTTTTCCTATAGACACAATGTGATCTTGGATCACTAAAATAGAAAATGTAGAGTCTTGTGCTTTGAGCTTGAGCCAATCCTTTTGTCCTTAGTATTTTGAGGGGTCCACTTTTCTCATCCATGCCATGCCAATCATTGAGCTTTTATAAAATATTTATCTTGAAATAGCTTAGGTCAATGAGCTATATGTTGTTAGGAATTACCAAAACCACCCAGGGATAGTTGCACTTTCAACCTTCTTCAGGAATTGAACCACCGTGGCTGCATCACACTTACTGACTGGATCTGCCTCGACCCATTTTGTGAATTTATCAACTGCCACCAAAAGGTGGGTCTATTTATCCTTGGACCTTTTGAAAGGACCAACCATATCAAGCCCCCAGACTGCAAACGGCCAAGTAATTGGAATCATCCTCAATTCTTAAGCCCGCACATGAGCTTGCCGTGAGAATTTCCAACAACCGTCACATTTACTAACCAAATCCTCTGCATTAGAATGAGCCGTCGGCCAATAAAATCCATGACGAAAAGCTTTGGCCACAAGGGACTTTGAACCGGCATGATGACTACAGTCCCCTTCATGAATCTCCTGAAGAATCTCACGGCCTTCCTCAGGAGAAACGCAATGTTGAAACTCCCTAGTGACACTGAGATGGTGTAACTCGCCATTGGAAATTGTCATTGACTTAGACCACCAGGTTATCTGCCTGGCCAAAGTTTCATCCTCAGCTAACTCGCCCCGGGTCATATAAGCCAAATATGGTACTGTCCAATCTGGGATAGCATCAAGAGCCGCCACCAATTGTGCCTCCGGGTCGGGAATAGCCAAATCCTCCTCTGTAGGTAATTTGACAGAAGGGTTATGAAGAACATCCAAGAAGGTGTTAGGTGGGACCAGCTTACGCTGAGACCCCAAACAGCTTAAGGCGTCGGCCACTTCATTTTTCCTGCGATCAATGTGTTCCACCTGATAACCCTTGAAGTGTCCAGCAATAGCATCAACCTCACCGCGGTAAGCCGCCATGAGTGGGTCCTTAGAATCCCATGTACCTGAGACTTGTTGGGCCACCAGGTCTGAGTCGCCGAAACATCTTACCCGGCTTAAGTTCATCTCCTTAGCCATTCGAAGACCATGGAGCAAGGCTTCATACTCAGCTGCATTGTTAGTACAGAGAAACATCAACCTGAGAACATAACAAAATTTGTCACCTCAAGGGGAAGCTAAGACCACTCCAGCCCCCGAGCCCTCCAATTGCCTAGACCCATCAAAGTGAATAGTCCAATATGTGTTATCTGGTTTTTCTTCAGGCATCTGCAGCTCTATCCAGTCATTGATGAAATCCTCCAGTCATTGATGAAATCCACCAGTGCTTGAGACTTGATGGCGGTGCGAGGCACGTACTTCAAACCATGAGGCCCAAGCTCGATAGCCCACTTGGCTACCCGCCCTGTGGATTCTCTGTTTTGAATAATATCTCCCAATGGAGCAGAACTGACCACAGTGATGGGGTGACCCAGAAAATATTGCTTAAGCTTACGACTGGCCATGAACACCCCATAAACAAGCTTCTGCCAATGTGAATACCTCTGCTTGGACTCAATGAGCACCTCACTGATATAATAAACCGGTCATTGAACCAGATATTCCTTCTGCTTCCTTACGTTCCACCACAATAGCCACACTAACAGCCCGGGCATTAGCAGCCACATAGAGCAACAATGGCTCCTTGTCAACGGGAGCAGCAAGGACCGGCGGCTCAGCCAGCTATTTCTTCAAGGCTTCGAATGCGTCATTAGCTGCATCACTCCAGACGAAGTCATATGTTTTCTTCATCATCTGATACAGTGGTAAGTCCTTCTCACCTGACCAACTTAGGAACCGGCTTGAAGCAACGATACGACCCACCAGACGTTGAACATCATTGATACACTTTGGCTTTGCCAAAGAGGTAATGGCCTTGATTTTATCCGGGTTAGCCTCAATGCCTTTGTTAGAAACCACAAACCCCAAAAGCTTGCCTGTGGGCACACCAAAGATACACTTGGCCGTGTTAAGCATCATATTGTAGACCCGGAGATTATCAAAGGTCTCTTTCAAATCATCTATCAAAGTTCCCTTCTCTATGGATTTCACCACAATATCATCCACATAGGCGTGAACATTGCGCCCAATCTGATTGTGAAGACAGTTCTGCACACAGCGCTGGTAGGTCGTCTGGGCACTCTTGAGCCCAAAATGCATAGATACATAGCAGAAGGCTCCAAAGGGAGTAATAGAAGTTGTTTTCTCCTTGTCCTTAACTGCCATCTTGATCTGATGATAACCAGAGTAAGCATCCAAAAAACTCAAACGCTCACATCCCGCCGTAGCATCAATGATTTGATCAATACGAGGGAGAGCAAAAGGATGTCAGGACCCCGACTCAATGCCACATCGATCTAGCAGGTAACACCTCATATCACTTTGCGGCCTCACGCACGGTATTCCCACGGGTGTCGCCTTACCTTTGCCCGGGACCGTTTGCGCCTTTTGGCACACGTATATGACAGTGTCGCTAGCATCCATATGATAAGGAGCCCGGGCTGACATGGCTAGTCGTAAACCCAAAGTGGCACAAACTTACAGGGACAGGCATCCATGACCCAGCATCGAACGTGTCGGTCATCAGCGAGTGAACCCAGGCTGTAGCACTGGGCTAGCAGGACTCCGGTGAACCGGGCTGTAGCAGGCTAACAGGACTCCGGTATTCATCGCGTGACATTTCCCCGAAGGGACAGACACAGGAACGAAGAAGGACACATGCCGGCCAGCCTAAGTGTTCCGGAGCAGTAGCAAGCTACCATGGCTTAGTGGAAACACTAGGAGACATTTCCCGGTAAGAGAGGCTACTAAAGATAAACAACTAGATGGTCAGATCCCACACATACCAAGCATTTCAATAACATACACACAATATGCTCGATATGTGCAAATACAACATGGCATCACAACATGACTCTACGACTCAAGTAATTTATTCATTAGGCTCCGAGGAGCGAGATATTACAAACATGGGTCTCATGACCCAACACTCAGAGCATACAAGTCAAAGCACAAGCGGAAGCTATCATGTCTGGGTACAGACATCTAGAAATGAAAAAGGTTGAGAAGCCTGACTATCTACCAGATCCTGCCGAGGGCACAAGATCGTAGCTGAGGTAACAAGCTAAACGTCGAAGTCCACGTGGAACTACTAGTGAGACTGAAGTCTCTCTGCAAAAACATAAAATAGGCAAACGTGAGTACAAATGTACCCAGCAAGACTTACATCAGAACTAACTACATATGCATCATTATCAACACAGGGGATGGTGGAGTTTGACTGCAGCAAGCCAGCTTTGACTCGGTGGCTATCCTGAACTACGACTGCAATGTAACTCTTTTGAGGTGGCGCACATGAGTCCACATACTCACCATATCAATACACCACTATGGATCCGCTCCCGTCTCCCTACGAGAACGCCATCCATAGCACTCACGCTTATCTTGCGCATTTTAAAGTATCCACTTTCACTTGTCTATGAACTGATGTAAGCAACCCAGAAGTCCTTTTCCGCGGACACGGCTATTCGAATAGATGATGTTAACCCTGCAGGGGTGTACTTCTTCATACATGTTTCCACCACTTAGCGTCTGCACACGACATGTGCTCGGCAGACTTCAAGCGAAAGCCGACGTGGGTGTAGACCACGACCTACCTAAACACTCAAGTCTCTAGTCCAGGTTTATCGCCTATTCGGGTTCCATCCATGAGGAGATCCGGCCGGAGTTTCGCTCACAGCCCCAAACGATGTGAAAAGGGTTCCCGAGATACCAAACGGGCATCCGGTACACCGTGCCACGTGCCTACCGCATCACAGCCCACCCCTACGGTCAGCGCTGTCCACGGCCTCCAGCATACTACAAACACCAGAAACTACTTGCAACTCCTGGACAGAGGACTAGGGTGAATAAGAAGTCGAGCGGGGTCATATTTCAGGGCCCAATGTATGGTAGTAGCTGAATCATGGATCACAAACACAGAACTCAGTTCCTGAGGACGGCTGCAATGAGACAACCCACCATGTACTCCTACATGGCCTCTCACCGCTACCTTTACCAAATCGTATTCACACACTTAGCTCACACACAGTAGGACATGTTCACACGCCTCTGATTCATCCCCGATGAATCAGACCTGACTCAACTCTAAGCAGTAGCAGGCATGACAAACAATCATGAATGAGTAGGCACAACAGGGCTCAAACAACTCCTACTCATGCTAGTGGGTTTCATCTATTTACTGTGGCAATGACAGGTCATGCAAAGGATAAAGGGGTTCAGCTACCGCATCAAGTAACAGATGAATCGGTGTTGTCCTAATGCAGTAAAAGAGAGCAGGAGCGAGAGAGTAGGATTGTATCAGAATGAACAAGGGGGTTTTGCTTGCCTGGCACTTCTGAAGATAACATTGAGTCTTCATCAGTGTCAACGATCACATCATCGGTATCACGTCTATCAAGAGGGGACAAATACCGGCAACACAGAAAGGAACACAATCAATGCAATGCACAATATGATGCATGCTCATGACATGGCAATATGAATGTGTTTTGAGCTAATGCAACTAGCAACAGATTAAATGAAGTTGGTTTGAATACAAGATTCAAATTCAAACTCCATATGTGATTATTTAAATGCCATTCACTTCATTTGTACTAAACAGTAGTGATAAGTTGTTCTAACATGCATGAAAATGGTACAGATGGATTCCTTGAATTTTTCTGATAATTTTTCATATATAATTTATTTAATTCGGAGTTACGGTTGAATTTCTATGAATTTTAGAAGTTTATATAATTTTCTGGAATTTCCTGAATTATAATAAATCCAGAAAATGATTTATTGCGTCAGCACTAGGTCATGCTGATGTCAGCAGGTCAACTAGGCGGGTCCAGGTCAAACCTGACCAGTGGGGTCCACTGGTCAGTGACTGGGGCTGGATAGTGCCAATGACAGGTGGGACCAAGTCAACAGCCACGTCAGCTTGGTCAAAGCTGACGTGTGGGCCCATGGTGGTTAGGTTAAACTTAACAGAAAATGATAAGGATTAAATAAGGGCGTGGGGCCCATACGTCAGCGGCTCTGGGGAGGTTAGCTGGCCGTGATTAGTGCTAATCACGCGGCCACGTCGGCTAGTGACGCCGGCGACCATGGCGACGGCGGAACCTCGCCGGAGTAGCTCGGGATGGCACTACAGGCTGCGGTTGGGCACCCTGAGGGCACCAGGAGGAAGCCCGTGCTCCCGCGCATCTAGGGGGACCCACAAGAGGGCGTGGGGTGGCCGGAGTTGAGCGCGGCATCGACCCCGGCGGCGGCCGGAGCTCGGGGGTTCGCGGGACCGGCGTTGCGGTGTGCAAACAAGACGGTTGTCGCGCTAGTTTTACTCTACGGGACGCAACGAGTGCAACGGACGCATGCGTGGGACCAAAAGGTCACCGGAGCTTCACCGGCGACGAGCCCGTGCGGCGGAGCGTCTCGGCTCCGGTGGAGGGAGCGGCTAGGGGGCGAATTAGGCAACGAGGCATGGGGGAAACGATGCAGCGGCTCACCGCGGTTCTTCTGGTGCTGCTGGCGAGGCAGGGGAGGCACGGGGTCCGGCGAATCGACGGCGGGGATCACCGGCAACCGAGGTCGGAAACGGCGGCGTTGGAGATGCAGCAGAGCTTCTGGCGCCGCGTGACTCGATGGAGAGGACGACGACGTCGTGGCGGAGCTCGGGAGCGCGTCGGAGAGGAGAGGGGGTGGCGGTGGTCGCGGCAACGGCGAACGGCGGCGATGGGCATGTTCGGTGGTGAGAGAGAGGGGTCCAGGGGAGAGGATGAGGGGGAGGGAGAGCGAGAGGGGCCCGGGGGGGTGCGTGGCGATGCCAGGAGAGTCCAGGGCGAAGCGGCAAGCAGGAGGTGGCCGTCGGTGGCCGTGCGCGTGCTGGCGCGCCGTGGGCACACGCCCTCCTGCCCACTGGCAGGAGGTTGAAGACAGTAGGAGTGAGGAGGAGGTGGGCTGGGCCTAGCTGGGTCGGTCCTGTTGGGCCACCAGGTAAGCGCTAGGTAAGATGCTTTGTTTTATATTTCTGTTCTGTTTTATTTTTATTAATTTATTTTGCCACTGTTTTGAATTAAAAATAATAATTCAAACAATGCCAAAGCTCCTCTGAATATTTTATATTGCTAGATGGACTTTTCCAAAAGCTTATAAAATATTTCAGGGGTATTTGAAATTATATTCTAATTATATGAATATAATTCAAATTCAAATAGCTAATGAATTAAATTCAAAGTCACAAAAATAAATCCTCCTAAAATGTTCAATATTTTGGTTGGGACCAGAACCCTTGCCAAAAATTATCAAACATTTAGGAAAAGCATTTTGGAACAATGAATGAGATTTTTAGGGTTTTTGCCCTTCTTTTATCTAGGGTTTTGAGGCTTTCAAAATTCCTCAATTCAAGTTTCAAAAATATAGACATGATGCACACATGAAGCTAGCCTAGAGCACTACCAGCAGCTAGGGATGTGACAACTCACCCCCACTAAACCAGAATCTCGTCTCGAGATTCAAGCGTAGGGTAAGATGAAGGGGGAACGCAACTAGTACAATCTTCACGATCCAGGTTGCACTTCGAATGAACGTTGATTCGATCACCATCATTGTCTTGAAGTCTTGCCTTGAAAATTCCTGTCAACATGACATGGAGGGAAGAAGGAGACTCTAGAAGGGTCGATCTTCTCGAAGATCGAACAACTCACGGAATGAGACATAGAACCATCTCTCGGGTTGAGACACGAGATACACATCAAGAGGGGTGGAAAGAAACGGATGACGAAGGTTCACTAGGTGGACAACAATTCCACACTTAAGAAGGTGGTAAACGATTGTCCACGTAGCAAGGAGTTGAGTTGCCATGATACGATAACGATACACCTTAGGGAAGGTGACTCGTAGAGATCTCCCCTTAAGTGGCAAAAGAATTACCTTTGATATAGAGATCATTGAGACTCTCTATATCAACCTAAGACAAAACACAGCAATCGATTGGCGGGGGTCGGTAGGATGGCATACTCGGACTTGGATGATGTGGATTACCTTGTTGAAGACAACGTATTGGATGAATTTGCTTACCACCGGAAATGGAAGAGACCCGTGGTAGAATGGCACATTGGCGGTGCAAGCTGGGAACAAAATGCAAATGCTGGGAATGATTCTGGTAACTGGGGAAGAACCCAACAATAGAGAGTGAATCCACTGTTGAGAAGTTATAGCATAACCGAGGAAGTTGAGAGCAAACCTAGTTAGTGCCGATGATAACACCTAGCGCTTGTGCGTGCTCTCAAGAACTTGAGCATTTCCATATTCATCAAGGTTTTACCAACATCCGTGTCAAGGATGCTGACAACACAACATACTACCATGATGAATAGCGATGGACGATGCAGATGCAAAGGAGGATAACACTTTCTCAGATTTCACCTTAGCGAGCCAAGGAACAAAATCTGGACGATCGACCGAGAGACAGTTAGCACTCCGCTTCTAATGTTCTCCTTGATGTGCTAGCGTAACCATTCATAGATACAGTTTGATATCTAGAACATCAAGTAAAAAGGTCGGACTTCGGGAGCACTAGAATCCATAAGGAACAGTTACGGAGGTAAATCCTACGAAATCCTTATGGGGAGGTGGCCAACTTCTTCAATCAAGATACTACAATAATAGGTCTTTCGGCTGGGTGGGGCTGGCCACGACATCCACTTTACCGGTTTTCGAGGGACCGATATTATAGTTCTTGGGAGATGTTCCAAACCATCATATCTGCCTGAGATTCAGATTTGGTTGGTGTCAGAATATTCCAGGCTCATCGAGTCTAGGAAGAAAAATGAAAGTTTGCAACACAAATCGACGAAATGACGTTGCGAGATTCTCGGGAAATGAACTATGATAGCAAGCTCCAAAACATGAGTTGGGTCTGCTACAAACATGTGAACACGTTGTCCCAGACAAGCATGCCCACATGGTAGTCTTACAATAAAACACTACCGAGTTCAGGAGGGGGAACCATCAACGAGGGTATCGAAGTCTTGTGCATTACCATGGATTAACACTTAACTCCTTTTCTCGAACAAATCAGTCAGTGGCTTGGGGTGCTACGGAACACATATGGAATGGAGGTTGCAATTCTCCGAACCACAGAATACTTTCGCACGTATGCATGACTGATTTGGGATGATTCCAAAGGAAACAACATTGACTTTCTCGAATCCACGGCGGCAACTTGCATCAGATGCACATGAATTAAAGGAAGTCACTACCTTCATCCAAACATATGCTTCATGAGCTAGCATGAACAAATGCTTTCAAAAGTTTCCAACACTAACTTAATGTTCAACAAAATCATGGAGGAGATAAGGATGTTGTCAATGGGCTCAACAACAATTCATCTAGGTTTCCTTTTAAAAGGAATTCCATAGTTAAGTGAACACGGTGATAGCATTGGTCAGACCAAAAATGTAATGGTGTATGCTCGAGGGATCAACCACGAATAAGACAACATTACGAGCATCGTTGGTACTGATTTGATTTGACGATAGCCCACACTCAAATCAAAGGATTGATAAGACAATAGGTCCAGCAACTGATCACAAGGACCAATCGATGAAGATATCATCTTTCTTCAACACACACTACACAAGAATATCCCTTTGGAACGAACTAAGTCAGACAAGCTTTTATCTTCCAACTCTCCAAGTTGTTGTCCAGCTTAACCAACTAGCTCAGGGATATCTAACACCGATTCTTGGAAAGAAGGTGGTTCATAAGAAACCAACTTGATCACGAGCTCAACATAACAGTCAGGGAACAACCTGGTAATACTTCCGAGAAGATATTCGGAAAATCACGAACCACCGGTATGTTACTAAGCTCGAGAACAATCTCGCTTTTGAGGGCAAGACGATATGACCAAATGAGTGAGGACTTGACAAGATCCTAACTCATCAATTGAAGGGTGCACCGAAATAAGGACTAGGTAGCACGATCAGTCTTAGAATGATAATTCAATAACCAGCATGCTAAGAATGAGAATATTGTCCCTTAACTACCAAGCAACGAGGTTGCTGGGAGTATTGATTTCACACATCACAATTCATTTGTCGGTATTCCGGTTGCATCAACACGATGGCCGAGGAATGACTAATGATGGTGAGAAGTATTACTACGTCAAAATTCATGAAAGTTGGTGCAGTTCTCATGACAATTCTGACATGAAGGGGGTAATACTCCAAGGTAGAACAGAACCAAAAGCTGGATTGGCATTTGATCTGCGGAATACAACTACTTTGACCCAATCCTAGATATGGATGAGGTACTGGAGTTTGTTTTTCCTAGTCATTCTGCGATAGAATGGCTTGACGGACCACAAAAGTAATAGGCATCGATAAACGAACGCACGCATACTGTTGACTATCAATTGATAGACGAAGGTCAGTAGACAACTAAAGAGGGACAACTCAAAGGAACATATGACTTTCTGAGTTGTGGATGCATAGACTAGTATGTCGAACCAAGTTCAACATAATTCTTCTGGATAACCCATGCAGAAGGGTTGAGCTGGCAGAGTCACAATATAGCATGGAGAACTCATCGACAGCACTCTTGTTGTCATCTTTTGGTTCAGAAGAACTCCTGCCAAGAATGGTTCATGGTAATTGGAAGAAGGATATACCACGGACCTCGAGGACTATCGCAAAGGTTACTAATATACTAAAGGAACTAGCAACACTATCAACATGATGTAAGTAGGGTGAATATCGGGTTAAGAACCCAGGAATAGAATACCTACTAACTAAATGGCATCACAGGATGCTTTTGAGAATAAAGGCCAGAATCATCACACTGGGAACACAAAACGTTGCTAGATTACTAGGTGACTCCCTAAATACCTAGGGTCATAATAGTAACTCCAACATAAAAGTCAAGGCAATAGAATACCTCAACTCAACAATTAGTGTGATTAATCTGGCCCATGGGCACATTGAAACGGGAAGAAAAGATTTGCAATTGCATCAGACTACTTAGAAACCTGGGATGACTCGGACAGCATAACGGCTGTAAATGCTCAAAAAGGATTTGAGACATTCGCAAAAATGGTGGCATAACCACTCAGAAGCACAATATCAAGGTTTCGAGATCAACAATTAACATACGGAAGTAGTAGGAACTGAACTCAAGCTTAATCCAACAATCTATAAGTCTGCGGACTAGTAATACGTGATCCTGATAGAAAGAAGAGATAGTCTAGCTCTTAATCCCCGTAGAAGAGAAGATGATGACTCAGATCAGAAGGCCATGAGGTATAAGGAGTAAAAAGAGCCTTACGTTCCATCCCACAATCAATTCCCTTATATAACTAAAGAATTTCTAGACTCAACTTCGACCAGTTTGGCTTGGTAATCCTACAGGCAGTCAAGCTCTGATACCAACGCTGTCAGGACCCCGACTCAATGCCACATCGATCTAGCAGGTAACACCTCATATCACTTTGCGGCCTCACGCACGGTATTCCCACGGGTGTCGCCTTACCTTTGCCCGGGACCGTTTGCGCCTTTTGGCACACGTATATGACAGTGTCGCTAGCATCCATATGATAAGGAGCCCGGGCTGACATGGCTAGTCGTAAACCCAAAGTGGCACAAACTTACAGGGACAGGCATCCATGACCCAGCATCGAACGTGTCGGTCATCAGCGAGTGAACCCAGGCTGTAGCACTGGGCTAGCAGGACTCCGGTGAACCGGGCTGTAGCAGGCTAACAGGACTCCGGTATTCATCGCGTGACATTTCCCGGAAGGGACAGACACAGGAACGAAGAAGGACACATGCCGGCCAGCCTAAGTGTTCCGGAGCAGTAGCAAGCTACCATGGCTCAGTGGAAACACTAGGAGACATTTCCCGGTAAGAGAGGCTACTAAAGATAAACAACTAGATGGTCAGATCCCACACATACCAAGCATTTCAATAACATACACACAATATGCTCGATATGTGCAAATACAACATGGCATCACAACATGACTCTACGACTCAAGTAATTTATTCATTAGGCTCCGAGGAGCGAGATATTACAAACATGGGTCTCATGACCCAACACTCAGAGCATACAAGTCAAAGCACAAGCGGAAGCTATCATGTCTGGGTACAGACATCTAGAAATGAAAAAGGCTGAGAAGCCTGACTATCTACCAGATCCTGCCGAGGGCACAAGATCGTAGCTGAGGTAACAAGCTAAACGTCGAAGTCCATGTGGAACTACTAGTGAGACTGAAGTCTCTCTGCAAAAACATAAAATAGGCAAACGTGAGTACAAATGTACCCAGCAAGACTTACATCAGAACTAACTACATATGCATCATTATCAACACAGGGGATGGTGGAGTTTGACTGCAGCAAGCCAGCTTTGACTCGGTGGCTATCCTGATCTACGACTGCAATGTAACTCTTTTGAGGTGGCGCACACGAGTCCACATACTCACCATATCAATACACCACTATGGATCCGCTCCCGTCTCCCTACGAGAACGCCATCCATAGCACTCATGCTTATCTTGCGCATTTTAAAGTATCCACTTTCACTTGTCTATGAACTGATATAAGCAACCCAGAAGTCCTTTTCCGCGGACACGGCTATTCGAATAGATGATGTTAACCCTGCAGGGGTGTACTTCTTCATACATGTTTCCACCACTTAGCGTCTGCACACGACATGTGCTCGGCAGACTTCAAGCGAAAGCCGACGTGGGTGTAGACCACGACCTACCTAAACACTCAAGTCTCTAGTCCAGGTTTATCGCCTATTCGGGTTCCATCCATGAGGAGATCCGGCCGGAGTTTTGCTCACAGCCCCAAACGATGTGAACAGGGTTCCCGAGATACCAAACGGGCATCCGGTACACCGTGCCACGTGCCTACCGCATCACAGCCCACCCCTACGGTCAGCGCTGTCCACGGCCTCCAGCATACTACAAACACCAGAAACTACTTGCAACTCCTGGACAGAGGACTAGGGTGAATAAGAAGTCGAGCGGGGTCATATTTCAGGGCCCAATGTATGGTAGTAGCTGAATCATGGATCACAAACACAGAACTCAGTTCCTGAGGACGGCTGCAATGAGACAACCCACCATGTACTCCTACATGGCCTCTCACCGCTACCTTTACCAAATCGTATTCACACACTTAGCTCACACACAGTAGGACATGTTCACACGCCTCTGATTCATCCCCGATGAATCAGACCTGACTCAACTCTAAGCAGTAGCAGGCATGACAAACAATCATGAATGAGTAGGCACAACAGGGCTCAAACAACTCCTACTCATGCTAGTGGGTTTCATCTATTTACTGTGGCAATGACAGGTCATGCAAAGGATAAAGGGGTTCAGCTACCGCAGCAAGTAACAGATGAATCGGTGTTGTCCTAATGCTTCCAATGTTCCTGTCATGACGGTTATGGTGATGGCTACGTGGAATAATTTTTCTTCGGACTCGATTTCGGTGGGTTGTTGTGAGGCGGTCGTCGGCAAATCTGGTAGCGGACTAACCAATCAAGGCTGGTGCAGCTGTGATACCGACCTCGAGGTGGGTTTTATGCCCTGGCCCCGTCATCGTGATGACGCGCGCTCCGGCGTCAACATGGCGTCATGCAGTTTTTGTAGGAGCGTGGTGACTCCGGATTTGCAGGACCGAGGATGGTGACCTCCCATCGTCGCTGGTCCGTGCGCACAACCAAGGGTTTCCCCGGCTTCGGCAGGGAGTGGCGCACCCTCATCCCGCGTTGGTGGTGTGGCTGGACTGGTTCCCTAGGGTGCTTTTTGCAATTCTTTTTTTTTCTAGAGTTGCGTTGTACCACTACTTATTTTCAATATAATTTGGAGTTCTTCTAAAAAGAAAACTATGACCATACTGTTGGCCTGTTCAAATATGCGCACTCTTTTTAATCACCAGAACATATCTTTGGTTCAGGGAATTTTTTTTTTCCAGAAAGGGAATTGATTGACGAGCGTTCCTTTCTTAATGAAAATAGAACACCCCTGATTATCCAAAAAAGAAACTCAAGATCCTGTCATATACGAACAGATTGGTCAAACTAGGAATTTATAAAGTCAAAGAAGCCCAAATGACAAGACGACTGCAATTCATTAAATAAATACTAATGTGTAGTGAGAAATTCATGTGTTTACATGAGTTTCCTTTTCAATCTCAAACGTGCATATGGAGACGTGATCATGACTTGCGAACAGCAGAGCAAACATGATTGTTCTTCCGTCCTGTTTTTGCTCATGTTGATTTATAGTACACCCCCCTACTAGTTGCATGAGTTGACTGGAGACCGGGTTTTCAGTTTAAAGTTTAAACCCTACGAAGGAGTAGTATAGTTCTTCTTTTTTTTCGACAAAGAACTCTTGTAATTACCGGAACATTTCTTGATCCATTGCTTGAGGCGATTGATTGAAGAGCACCCCAGGTCTACGCATGCACACATCTCAACACAAGCTTGCACACGTACTAAACTAGTACTACTACTCATCAAGCGGCGAGTGTGTTGTAGTGTTTGACCGTGCGTCCGTCCAAGTCCAATCCTCATCTATCTTTGTTATTTTTATCAAACAAACAAACAAACAAACGCCGGACGTTGTTTACTCACGATGATCGCCGGAGTGTAAAGTAGAGCGGGAGCAGTCGCAGCCACCTCCTGATGTGGAGACGAGGAGAGGACACGTCCCTCAAGAAAGATCCTCTAAATAAATGGATTACATCGCCATCAGTGGATCAAGCCCTTGTCAAAAATATATATATATATATGCTTTCCGCCGGTCGGTCGCATTCGGAGTACCTGGACAATCCAGTCGCCGCAGCCAGGGAGAGTTAGGGGTAGATGCGAATCAGCCTGTTCAAACGCGCGCGAGGAAGGATAAGGGAGCAAGCAAGGTCACATCAGCGGGACCAAACAAACCAAGCGGAGACGACTATCTCGACGCGGCTGATGGCCATTGTCGAATCTGAGGGAAAACCGGTACTAACCGTGTCGGCGAAGTGGGAAATCGTGGGGGGACGGCGCGGGCCGGGGTCCGGAGAAAGTAACAGCCCTACGTCTCGGAGCCCGGAGGCGGTCGACTGAATTATATGCGTATGAGTTACAGGGATGCGAACCCTTTACACTGAGGAGGGGGTGGCTTATATAGAGTCCGTTAGACCCCTCCGGCCCTCAGTAATGCACGGTTTAAGATACAGTAAGACTGGGCGTTACTGGTAACGCTATACATAAAGTGCTATGATGACCATTAAAGCTACTTAATGACCGACCGTTAGCGTGCAGAGTGACTTTAGATCTCCTGGCTGTCGAGTGGTCGGCTTCATGATCGAGTGGTTGGCTTCATGGTCGAGTGTCTTCGAGTCAGTCGAGTGGAACACTCTTGGGTCGATTGACAGGTGATTTCTTCTAGAGATGTCCTTGGGTATGGTAGTTTGGACAGGTCCATAACCGTATCCTAGATACATAGGTTCATCATTAGCCCCCGAATGGATCGAGGTTTGAGTGGGGAAGGAGTTGAGAACTCTTCCGACCCATTTCTCGTGCTTTGAGTATGTCTTGTTCTGGATCAATGAACTTTAGATGACGGCACCAACTTCTTTTTCAGTCGCCTTAATCCATTCTTTGTATTCGTCGAGTGAATTTCTTTACTTGGAAAACTCCGAGTGACGATGTGGAGGGGATCCTCCGTCTGACAAGTTGTTCTGCTGCTCGCGGATTCTGGGTGATTTGAATTTCGGGAAGTGCGCAGGGCGGGGTAGGCCGCAGTAATCGGATGGGATAAGGCAGGGATGCCTCGATCCCCGCGCCACCTATTTCGCGACGTATCGCGCGCGCGACTGTTGCGGGATTTGACAGGATCGCCCGGGCCTACCAGTCAGTCACTCGGAAGTAATCTTATATAAGGCGCCGGACGGGGGTTTTTGAACAGTGCGTTCTCATTTCGTCCTCTCTTCCGCAGAGTCATCCGCCTCGCTCGCTTCCATCTCAGTGCCGCTGCCCCGTGCGCGTCCCGCCGGCGACGATGGTGAAAGAGAAGACGGCGGCCCTGGAGCGGGCGAAGAAGGCGACGGCAAAGGCGAAGGAAAGGGCGACCAGTCGGGGCGGATCTTCATCGAGGGCCGGCCTGCCGCAGGGTTGGATCCAGGGCGACTGGATCCGCTTGACGATTCATCAAGAAGATCTTGACGACCTGGCCGATAGAGGACTAATCCCCCACGTATCGGCGTGGCTCTCGGGGAAGGAGTCCGAGCCGCAACCTCAGGAGGGTGAGTGCGTTCTCTTGGCCACCCATGTCGACCGTGGGTTTTCTTTGCCGCCTCACCCTTTCTTTCGGAGGTTTCTGAATTTCTTCGGGGTGCAACTCCACCACTTCACACCCAACACCATCGTGTACCTTGCTGCTTTCGTGTCCTTGTGCGAGAATTTCTTGGGTTGCCGGCCTCATTGGGGTCTTTTCAAGCACATCTTCACCTGTCGCTCACAGACGGTGAAAAAGGCCAATCCGAGTGACGAGAGGACACAAATGATTCAGATGTGTGGGGGTCTTGGGGTTCAGTTGAGAGGAAAAAGCTCCTTTCCGACCATGATCCTACCCGACTCGGTCCGCAGATGGCAGTCGACCTGGTTCTACTGCAAAGACCAGCCGACGCCGGGGCAGTCGACTGGACTCCCTCCTTTTTCCATGGACCGAGTGAGATAGCCTTCCTCTTTGAAGGTACTCCCGGAAGAGAAGGCGCAGGTTAAGGTGTTGGTCGAGCGTGTTGTCCAGCTTATCCGTGACGGGGTGACCGGCATGGACCTCTTAGATGTCTTCCTCCGGCGACGCGTCCAGCCGCTCCAAGCTCGAGACCATCCGATGTGGTTGTATTCTGGCACTGAGGACACCACTCGGATCCACCCGGAGGAGATTGACGAGGCCACGCTAGAGAGGTGGCTGGCAAGCATCACAGGGAACAAGGACAACCCCCGAGGAGCCAAGAGGATTCCTCCACTCGACCAATCATACGACGTAGACAAGGTCCACTTCTGCATCTCCAACTGTGATTCTGCTTTCTTCATTCTGTTTGCTTAAAATCAGTCGACTGACCTTTGTCTTGTTTGTTGTCCTCTAGGCCACGACTGAGATGTACTCGACCCCCAACGGGGCGCAAGAACAGGCCGAGGAGGGAGAGGCGAGCGGAGGTGAAAGTGAGGAGGAGTGGGAATCTGATGGTGAGGGGGAAGAGGATGATGACGGCTCCAGTGAAGAGGAGGAGGAGATGGAAGTCGATCCTCCCCACACGGAAAGGCGATCCAAGCTCATCCACGACCCCGCGAGTGAGCGTGGCAAAGTGATTGCACCTGTTGGGCAATCGTCGAAGTGCCCTTGGGCGGCTTCTCCAGCGCCGACTGAGAAAGCACCGAAGCAGCCGAAGCCGTCAAAGCCGCCAAAGGCCTTGCCCAAGATGAGAATGACCAAGAGTTCTTCCATGCTAAACAAGAAAATACAAGTTCTTGACGACCTGGCCGATGGAGGACTAATCCCCCACGGATCGGCGCAGCTCCCGGGGAAGGAGTCCGAGCCGCAACCTCAGGAGGGTGAGTGCGTTCTCTTGGCCACCCATGTCGACCGTGGTTTTTCTTTGCCGCCTCACCCTTTCTTTCGGAGGTTTCTGAATTTCTTCGGGGTGCAACTCCACCACTTCACACCCAACACCATCATGTACCTTGCTGCTTTCGTGTCCTTGTGCGAGAATTTCTTGGGTTGCCGGCCTCATTGGGGTCTTTTCAAGCACATCTTCACATGTCGCTCACAGACGGTGAAAAAGGCCAATCCGAGTGACGAGAGGACACAAGTGATTCAGATGTGTGGGGGTCTTGGGGTTCAGTTGAGAGGAAAAAGCTCCTTTCCGACCACGATCCTACTCGACTCGGTCCGGGGATGGCAGTCGACCTGGTTCTACTGCAAAGACCAGCCGACGCCGGGGCAGTCGACTGGACTCCCTCCTTTTTCCAGGGACCGAGTGAGGAAGCCTTCCTCTTTGAAGGTACTCCCGGAAGAGAAGGCGCAGGTTAAGGTGTTGGTCGAGCGTGTTGTCCAGCTTATCCGTGACGGGGTGACCGGCATGGACCTCTTGGAGGTCTTCCTCCGGCGACGCGTCCAGCCGCTCCAAGCTCGAGACCATCCAATGTGGTTGTATTCTAGCACTGAGGACACCACTCGGATCCACCTGGAGGAGATTGACGAGGCCACGCTAGAGAGGTGGCTGGCAAGCATCACAGGGAACAAGGACAACCCCCGAGGAGCCAGGAGGATTCCTCCACTCGACCAATCATACGACGTAGAAAAGGTCCACTTCTGCATCTCCGACTGTGATTCTGCTTTCTTCATTCTGTTTGCTTAAAATCAGTCGACTGACCTTTGTCTTGTTTGTTGTCTTCTAGGCCACGACTGAGATGTACTCGACGCCCAACGGGGTGCAAGAACAGGCCGAGGAGGGAGAGGCGAGCGGAGGTGAAAGTGAGGAGGATTGGGAATCTGATGGTGAGGGGGAAGAGGATGACGACGACTCCAGTGAAGAGGAGGAGGAGATGGAAGTCGATCCTCCTCGCACGGAAAGGCGATGCAAGCTCATCCACGACCCCGCGAGCGAGTGTGGCAAAGCGATTGCACCTGTTGGGCAATCGTCAAAGTGCCCTCGGGCGGCTTCTCCTTCGCCGACTAAGAAAGCACTGAAGCAGCCGAAGCCGTCAAAGCCGCCGAAGGCCTTGCCCAAGATGAGAATGACCAAGAGTTCGTCCGTGCTAAACAATAAAACACAAGTTCTTGACGACCTGGCCGATGGAGGACTGATGCCCCACGGATCGGCGCGGCTCCCGGGGAAGGAGTCCGAGCCGCAACCTCAGGAGGGTGAGTGCGTTCTCTTGGCCACCCATGTCGACCGTGGGTTTTCTTTGTCGCCTCACCCTATCTTTTGGGGGTTTCTGAATTTCTTCGGGGCGCAACTCCACCACTTCACACCCAACACCATCGTGTACCTTGCTGCTTTTGTGTCCTTGTGCGAGAATTTCTTGGGTTGCCGGCCTCATTGGGGTCTTTTCAAGCACATCTTCACCTGTCGCTCACAGACGGTGAAAAAGGCCAATCCGAGTGACGAGAGGACACAAGTGATTCAGATGTGTGGGGGTCTTGGGGTTCAGTTGAGAGGAAAGAGCTCCTTTCCGACCATGATTCTACCCGACTCGGTCCAGGGATGGCACTCGACCTGGTTCTACTGCAAAGACCAGCCGACGCCGGGGCAGTCGACTGGACTCCCTCCTTTTTCATGGACCGAGTGAGGAAGCCTTCCTCTTTGAAGGTACTCCCGGAAGAGAAGGCGTAGGTTAAGGTGTTGGTCGAGCGTGTTGTCCAAATTATCCGTGACGGGGTGACCGGCATGGACCTCTTGGAGGTCTTCCTCAGGCGACGCATCCAACCGCTCCAAGCTCGAGACCATCTGATGTGGTTGTGTTCTGGCACTGAGGACACCACTCGGATCCACCCAGAGGAGATTGAAGAGGCCACGTTGGAGAGGTGGCTGGCAAGCATCACAGGGAACAAGGACAACCCCCGAGGAGCCAGGAGGATTCCTCCACTCGACCAATCATACGACATAGACAAGGTCCACTTCTGCATCTCCGACTGTGATTCTGCTTTCTTCGTTCTGTTCGCTTAAAATTAGTCGACTGACCTTTATCTTGTTTGTTGTCTTCTAGGCCACGACTGAGATGTACTCGACGCCCAATGGGGTGCATGAACAGACCGAGGAGGGAGAGGCGAGCGGAGGTGAAAGTGAGCAGGAGTGGGAATCAGATGGTGAGGGGGAAGAGGATGACGACGACTCCAGTGAAGAGGAGGAGGAGATGGAAGCCGATCCTCCTTGCACGGAAAGGCGATCCAAGCTCATCCACGACCCTGCGAGCGAGTGTGGCAAAGCGATTGCATGTGTTGGGCAATCGTCAAAGCGCCCTCGGGGGTCTTCTCCGGCGCTGACTGAGAAAGCACCGAAGCAGCCGAAGCTGTCAAAGCCGCCGAAGGCCTTGCCCAAGATGAGAATGGCCATTCCCACTATCTCTGGGTAACAGCAGAACTTGTGTTTTCTTGTTTAGCACGGACAAACTCTTGGTCGACTCATCGACTAACCGACTGGTTTCTGAAACCTGCAGTGCTGCTACCTTCGAGACCTCCGCCAAGAACTACGACCAAGAAAAGGAGGACGATTCCACCTCCAACCTTGGTATGCTCTTTGTAGTTTCACTTTTGGTCGATTGGATTTTTCGTTTCTGACTTTGGATTTTTCCTGCAGCTCCTCCGCATGTCATTGATCTCCCTGATGATGATGACGAGGTGCCCCTGAGGGCAAGGAGGAATAAAAAGGCGCCGGTTGGCAAGACCACTCAGACTGCATCAGCGCTTGAGGCATCGGTTCAAGGGGGTGACGATGTCACTCGGCATTCCGTGTCCTTCGCTGTGCCGCTGACGAGTGTCCGTCCTTCGACGTTGACTGCTGACTCGCCCTCCCTTTTCGCCACACACCACGTCCCGGAGGACCAAGCGGGTGCTGCTAAGGAGGCTATACGCCAGGCGGGGATCATGATGGAGCAGGTGAAGGCGATTCGGGAAGCCAGCCAAGCAGCCTATGATGCTAGCTCAGCCCTTCAGAGCAACGTCCAGGTTAGTTGGTCACCGCTTGTTCTGTTAGGATATGCTATCTGAAGACTTTCTTTCCGAAGATCTTTGCATCTGTACACCCACTGGGTGTGTTGATTGAATATTTGAATCGGTGGGGGCACGCTGAGTGCACCCACTAGGTGTAGTCCCCGAGACTATGGTGGACTACTGGCAGTCGACTGTAGTCTTGTATTTTGAATTTCTTCACTATAACTTCTTCACTCGGTCTGGTCGGACCAAGTCGAATGAATTTTGGACCGAGTCGGTAGAACCGGTGGGGGCACGCTGAGTGCACCCACTGGGTGTAGTCCCCGAGACTATGGTGGACTGCTGGCACTCGAGTGTAGTCTGAAGAACCTTTTTTTTGTAGGTCATGATGAGACCAAGACTAACTGCTGGCAGTTAGCTATAGAGCTATAGTTTTAGGATTATAACCTCTTTGTCTCTTTCGGCCGACTGGTCGGACCGAGTCGGTAGAACCAGTGGGGGCACGCTGAGTGCACCCACTGGGTGTAGTCCCCGAGACTACTGTTGAATATTTTGATTCGGCTGTAGTCTTAGAAATGCTATGATTTTTCTATGAGTCACTCGGAAGCAACCTTTCTTTGATGTATGTCGACTGATCCTTCGCAGAAATCTTGCGAACTTGGGGCTCGCTATACTGAGTTGGAAAACAAACATATCCAGCTCGACCTTGACTTGAAGCTTGTTCAGGAGAACTTTCAGAAGGCGAAGGACGAGGCAAAAGGTATGATTGGTGAGAACTTGACGACTGTCTTTATCTTTCTGCCCATTCCTGATTCTGATCTCATTGTCATTTTGCAGATAAAATGAAGGAGGCTCTGAAGAAGAAGGACCGTGACCTTGTCAAGGCGCAGAAGGAGGCTTCGGACAAAACGAGGCTTGCGGAGGAAAAACTGGCTTCAGTCGGTAGACTTCAAGAGGAGAACGCCAATCTGAAGGCTGCTCTCGACGCAGCCAACAAGGAAGTTAGCCGTCTGAAGAATGACAAGATAGCTCTGAATGACAAGGCTGGTGAGCTGGTGGGGAAGAAGAATGATCTGGAGGCTTATCTGGGAGGGCTCACCAAGAAGCTATTCATCATGCTTGAGGGTAATCTTTCTTACCCGACTGATTTGTGACCATCGACTTGTCGTAAAACTGCTGGTTCACCTTTGAATTGTGTTCACAGAATTCTGCCAAAACTTCGAGGAGGAGACCAATCGAGTGGAGACAGGCCTGGACCCCATTAACTCTCTCGTGAAGGATGAAGCTGCCATGAACGTGCTCCGACTGGAGTCTCGTGTTGCTGGTGTGGTCGACTACCTTGCTAGACTGAAGGTTGCGGCGTCACAAATCGACACGACACTCTGGCAGAGAGAGACGCTTCAAAGTGACCTCGAGTCTCTAATGACTCGACTGAATGAAGTTCTAGGTCGAGTGCTAGAATGGAAGAAGTCTTCTGCTAGGTGTGGTGCTGATGTTGCTCTGTCCCTGGTTCGTGTTCACTACAAGGATGCGCGAGAGGACAAGCTGGCGTCCCTCAAAGTGGACAATACCAAGAAGTATGACTTCCAATCTTTCATGGAGACCTTCATTGCTGCTGCCACTCGGATTGCTGATGGAATCGACTTGGACCAGTTTGTCGCGCCTTCCAGTCCTCCACCTGAGGAGTAAGAAAAACTGATGTGCTTCATCTTAAATTTGCCTCGGAATGCCGAGTGGTTTTGTAACCGATAAACTTTAACAGGCTTGTTGCCTGAGCACTTCTGAACTCGTAGGACGTTATCTGAACTTGGCTTATCGTTGAGTATGCTTGCATTTGCCTTCGAGCGAACTTTGATCTTCACTCGGAATATAATTTAATGCTTGAGATGAAGACCTGAGGTGGAGAACCCAGTCGACATGCTCGTCATCGCTCTTGCAGGTAAGGATGGAGCACAGATTGCAGTCGACCTGCGTCCTTGTAGGGCGCACATTGTATTTGTGGTGGAGCTCCAAAGGAGAAGGTAGCAGTCGACCTGCACCTCGTCGTCTCTGCAGAGCGCACATTGTATTTGTGGCGGAGCTCCAAAGGAGAAGGTAGCAGTTGACCTGCACCTCGTCGTCCCTGCAGAGCGCATATTGCACTTGTGGCGGAGCTCCGAAGGAGAAGGTAGCAGTCGACCTGCACCTCATCGTCCCTGCAGAGCGCACATTATATTTGTGGCGGAGCACAGAAGGAGAAGGTAGCACCTCGTCATCCTTGCAGAGCACACATTGTATTTGTGGCGGAGCTCCGAAGGAGAAGGTAGCAGTTGACCTGCACCTCGTCGTCCTCGCAGA
>NC_057804.1:47913770-47928151 GCF_018294505.1 Triticum aestivum
GACTGCAGCTAAGCCCCCGAGTGGGAGGTTTGCTCTCCACTCGGTAGGATTTTTCAAACTTAGGCGAGTACTGGACTGCAGCTAAGCCCCCGAGTGGGAGGCAGGCTCACCACTCGGTAGGATTTTTCAAACTTAGGCGAGTACTAGACTGCAGCTAAGCCTCCGAGTGAGAGGCAGGCTCACCACTCGGTAGGATTTTCAAATAGTTAGGCGAAATGGATTCGCAGCTAAGCCCCCGAGTGAGAGGCTTGCTCGTCACTCGGTAGGAATTTTTATTACAAACTTAGGCGAAATGGATTCACAGCTAAGCCACCCACTGGGGGATTTCTCACATAAACAAAAGCAACAACAATCAAAGGGAAAATTATAACACTTTTGTCTTTGATAAACAAACTACAGGAGTACTTTTTATTACATCTCACCCGAGTGAGTACTTAAGTGTAAAAGGGGCGGAGCAGCTCCGCATTCCAAGCTTGAGGCTCATCAATCTGGCGACCGACATTGTAGAGATGGTATGCTCCATTGTGGAGAACTTTGGTGACGATGAAGGGGACTTCCCAAGTAGGCGCGAGTTTATGTGGCTTCTGTTGATCCACTCGGAGGACCAAGTCCCCTTCTTGGAAGGCTCGACTCTTCACGTTTCTGGCATGGAATCGACGTAAGTCTTGCTGATAGATGGTCGATCGAATCATGGCCATCTCTCTTTCTTCTTCTAGAAGGTCGACTGCGTCCTGCCGGGCTTGTTCTGCTTCAACTTCAGAGTAGAGCTCGACTCGGGGTGCGTTGTGAAGCAGGTCACTCGGCAGAACCGCTTCATCTCCATAGACCAGAAAGAATGGAGTTTGACCAGTCGACCGATTAGGAGTAGTCCTCAATCCACTGCGTCCTGCCGGGCTTGTTCTGCTTCAACTTCAGAGTAGAGCTCGACTCGGGGTGCATTGTGAAGCAGGTCACTCGGCAGAACTGCTTCAGCTCCATAGACCAGAAAGAATGGAGTTCGACCAGTCGACCGATTAGGAGTAGTCCTCAATCCCCAAAGAACTGATGGAAGTTCGTCGACCCATGTGCATGCTACGTGTTTGAGATCACGCATCAACTGGGGTTTCAGTCCTTTGAGAATTAGGCCGTTTTCTCTTTCTGCCTGTCCATTCGACTAGGGGTGAGCGACGGAAGCGTAGTTGACTCGCGTGCCTTGAGAGGCGCAAAAGGCTTTGAATTGGTCGGAATCGAAGTTTAACCCATTATCAGTGATGATGCTATGCGGAACTCCATATCTGAATATCAACTCTCTGATGAAGCTGATAGCAGTGCCGGCATCGAAATTCTTGATAGGCTTGGCTTCGATCCACTTAGTGAACTTGTCGACTGCCACCAGTACATGGGTGAAGCCGCTCCTGCCAGTTCTTAGTGGTCCAACCATATCTAATCCCCAAACAGCGAAGGGCCAGACGATTGGAATGGTCTTCAAGGCTGAGGCAGGCTTGTGCGACATATTGGAATAGAACTGACATCCTTCACACTTGTCGACTATCTCTTTCGCTATTTCATTTGCTGTGGGCCAGTAAAACCACGCTCGGTATGCTTTAGCCACAATAGTCCGAGAGGACGCATGATGGCCAAAGGTCCCCGAGTGGATATCGTCGAGAATTATCCGACCTTCTTTTGGCGTTATGTATTTCTGACTGGCTCCAGTCGCGCTTTCTCTATACAACTGTCCCCTTATCACAGTAAAGGCCTTGGATCGATGGACGATCTGCCGAGCCTCTTCTTCGTTCTCTGGGAGTTCTTTCCTTAGGATATACGCGATGTACGGCACTGTCCATTCGGGAGTGATAACCAAAACTTCCATGATCAGGTCGACCACAGCTGGGACCTCAACTTCAGTCGGATCCGTGGCACTTTTAGGCTGCGGGGCTTCTTCGGTGAAAGGATCCTCTTGAACTGACGGCGTGTGGATGTGTTCCAAAAACACATCACTGGGAATGGCTTCTCTCTTGGAACCTATTTTTGCCAAATCATCAGCTACTTGATTTTTCAGTCGGGGTATATGATGAAGCTCTAACCCCTCGAATTTCTTTTCTAGCTTTCTCACTGCATTGCAGTAACCAGTCATGGCTGGGCTTCTGACGTCCCACTCCCTCATCACTTGGTTAACCACCAAATTAGAGTCGCCATAGACCATGAGGCGACGGACGCCGAGTGAAATGGCCATGCACAACCCATACAAAAGTGCTTCGTATTCTCCTTCGTTATTGGAGGAATCAAAGTGAATCTGGAGCATATATCTGAGCTTATCTCCTCGGGGGGAAACCAACACTACCCTAGCACCGGATCGATTCAGCATCTTAGAACCATCAAAGAACATGGTCCAGTGCTCCGAGTGAACTTGAGTCGGCAGTTGTTGTTTGGTCCACTTGGCGATGAAATCTGCTATTGCTTGGGACTTGATGGCTTTCTTTGCCTCAAATCTGATATCTAGGGGAAGGAGTTCAATCGCCCATTTTGCCACTCGACCAGTTGCATCTCTGTTGTGCAAAATCTCTGACAATGGAGCGTCACTGATGACTGGAATGGAATGGTCAGAGAAGTAATGAGCAACCTTCTTCGTGGTCATATAAATCCCATATACAAGCTTCTGATAATGAGGGTATCTTTGCTTTGATGGGGTCAAAACTTCAGAAATATAATACACTGGGCGCTAAACTTTAAAGGCTTTTCCTTCTTCTTCCCGCTTGACCGTAAGTACTGTACTGACGACTTGTCCTGTGGCTACAATGTAGAGCAGCAACGGCTCTTTGCTGATTAAGGCAGCAAGCACCAGCTGGGTGGAAAGCAGGGTTTTTAGCTCTGCAAATGCTGCATCAGCTTCAGGAGTCCACTCGAACTTGTCTGACTTCTTCATCAGTCGGTAAAGAGGCAATGCCTTTTCACCGAGATGAGAGATGAATCGACTTAACGCGGCCAAGCAACCAGTAAGCTTTTGGACATCATGCACACGCATAGGACGTTTCATTCGGAGTATAGTACCAACTTTTTCTGGCTTGGCGTTGATGCCTCGTTCGGAAACGAGAAAACCGAGTAA
The DNA here is from genome assembly GCF_018294505.1 of Triticum aestivum. Taxonomy (NCBI): domain Eukaryota; kingdom Viridiplantae; phylum Streptophyta; class Magnoliopsida; order Poales; family Poaceae; genus Triticum; species Triticum aestivum. The sequence goes on from NC_057804.1 coordinate 47,916,853, forward strand.
CTTTCCGCCAGGAACTCCGAATGTGCACTTTGTGGATTAAGCTTGATATCATACCTCCTGAGGTTGGCAAATGTCTCTGCAAGATCAGTCAGTAGGTCGGAACCTTTTTGTGACTTGACCACAATATCATCCATGTACACTTCCACATTCCGACTGATTTGACTGAGCAAACACTTCTGAATCATCCTCATGAACGTGGCTCCGGCATTCTCGAGGCCGAATGGCATGGTGACATAACAGAAGCACCCGAATGGGGTGGTGAAAGCTGTTTTGATCTCATCGGGTCCATACAGGCGGATCTGATGGTAACCGAAATAAGCGTCTAAGAAAGACAGGCGCTCACATCCCGCAGTTGAGTCGACTATTTGGTCAAAGCGGGGGAGAGGAAAATGATCTTTCGGGCAGGCCCGATTGATATGTTTGAAGTCCATGCACATGTGAAGTGACTTGTCCTTCTTGGGGACCATGAAAACATTGGCGAGCCACTCGGAGTGGTAAATCTCTCGGATAAACTCTGCTGCTAAGAGCCGAGCCACCTCCTCGCTAATGGCCTTTCTTTTCTAGACGGCGGACCGTCGAAGATGTTCTTTAACATGTTTCACTTTTGAGTCGACTCGTAGATGGTGCTCAGCCAGCCCCCTGGGAACACCCGGCATGTCAGAAGGTTTCCATGCGAAGATGTCCCAGTTCTCACGGAGGAACTGGATGAGCGCTTCTTCCTATTTGGAGTCGAGCATTGTAGAGATATGGGTCGGAGCAGCATTAGGGTCGGTCGGGTGAATGTGAATCGGTTTCGTCTCACCAGACGACTGACACGCTGATTCTGTAGCGGGCTTCTTGGCTCGCAACAAATCACTCGGGTCTGCATTTTTCTGGTGCTCTTGCCACTCTTCTGCTCCCATCTAAGCATCGGCAATCTTTGAGCCTTTCTGAAAGCACTCTTCCGCCTTCTTCCGATTGCCAGTAACAGTGATCACACCTTTGGGGCCAGGCATCTTTAATTTAAGGTACACGTAACATGGTCAAGCCATAAAACGTGTATAAGCCGGCCTGCCCAAAATAGCATGATAGGCACTCTGGAAATCCACAACTTCAAATGTCAACTTTTCTTTGCGGTAATTTTTGGAATCACCGAAAACTACATCAAGAGCAATCTGACCGAGTGATGCAGCCTTCTTTCCAGGAATGTCTCCATAGAAACTCATGTTGCTGGTGCTGAGTCTGGACATCGGAATGCCCATCCCTTTCAATGTCTCTGCATACAGTATATTCAGGCTACTGCCACCATCCATCAAAACTTTAGTCAGTCGAGTGCCTTCGACGACTGAGTCAACCACCAGAGCTTGCCTCCCAGGGGTGGCTATGTGTGTCGGGTGATCAGACTGGTCGAATGTGATGGCAGTCTGAGACTATTTCAGATAGTTGGGTGTCTCCGGAGCAACCATATTCACTTCTCGGTTGATAACTTTCAATCGACTTTTGCTCTCAACGTCAGCAAAAATCACCAGAGTGGAATTGACCTGGGGATATCCATCATCACTATCCTCCTTGTCCTCAACTTTGTCCGACTCCTTTTCCTTATCTTTGGGTTGTTTCCCCTGGAACTACTGGATCAAGAGCCAACACTGTCGAGTGGTATGTTTCGGGTAAATGAATTTACCCTCCTCATATTTTTTCATGTGGATGTGGCATGGCAAATCCATCACGTCATTTCCTTCCTTGTCTTTCACCTTCTTAGGGTTCCAAGGCTTCCCTTTAAACTTTCCTTGAGTCACGGCCAAGGCTTCTCCAAGAGCAGCTGGCTCGGCTTTCCGCTTCTGCTTCCGACTGGAGTTCCCTCCTCCGGTTTCCTGGGCGACTGACTTGTGCTTGCCACTCCGGAGCCGATCCTCTTCTTCACCATTGGCATACTTGGTGGCTATCTCCATCATTCGACTCAGAGACATGTCTCCGGTTCGACCAAATTTTAGGTTTAGCCTCTGTACTTAACGCCTTCCTTGAAGGCACAGACTGCCTGGTGATCAGATACATTCTCTACCATGTGATGCAATGTGATCCATCTCTGGATGTAATCTCTCAAAGTCTCATTCGACTTCTGCACACAAGTTTGCAGCTCTATCAGTCCTGCCGGTTGCTTGCAAGTTCCTTCAAATGTTCTGACAAACACTCGGGAAAGATCTTCCCAAGTGTAAATGCTGCTGGGTGCTAACTGATTCAACCACGCTCTGGCCGAGCCCTCCAACATAAGACGCAGATGTTTCATGGCCACCTTATCATTTCCGCCGCCAATCTGAACAGCCACTCGATAGTCTTCTAGCCAAGTATCAGGCTTGGACTCACCAGTGAACTTACTGACTCCAGTCGCCAACCTGAAGTTGGGAGGAATCACCGCGGCCCTGATGGCTCTGCTGAAACACTCTGGTCCTGAGACGTGCACTCGGCTGCTGGTGGGTACATCTCCGTCGTGGCCCTCTCAGTGAGCTCTGTTCCTGTCGACCAGACCTTGAACGATAATGGACCTCGCATCAAAGCCTGGTTCCCTGGGGTCGACTGGGATCCTTCGCCCACCACTTTGCTGGCGTCTATCATCCTGTTGTCGAGGTGCGTATGATCCACCCCTTGGGGGAGGGGTGGGCACTCGACGTCGATCATCGCGATCGATTTGGTGATCATACTGCTCACGGTTCTTGTACTAATCGTGCCGGTCTCCACGCCCCTCATGCCTCGGGGGTGATCTGGGGCTCTGAGCCGACTGGACTGTATTCGTAGCTACGGATCTGTTGTGAATCCTATTCTGCGACTGCGATACAGCTGAATTTTGATCTCCTGCCGCCCAGAGTAAATCTCTAATCTGCAACAAGCCTCTGCCAGCCTCTGACTGGGAAGGCTGAATTGACTCTGCTATACGGGCTGCAGCTGCTAAATTCTGAATCGGAGTTCGATATACCTGAGTCGGTTGTGGAAAGAGCTGACGTTGACTGGAATCCGGAACTCGTTGCCGCGCACGCTCATCGAGTGCTCGCTGGAGGTTTTCCAATCAAGTGTGCATAGCCAAGTTGGCCAAGCGCGCGTCCTTTAAGGCACGAGCCTTGGGGGTTTCTCCAACGATAGGAGTGTGTAGCGCATCCATGTTCCGGCGGCGAAGTTCTTCCCTTTGCAGCGAAGTGAGGGGCTCAGGGAGATACTCCTCATGGGCATGCGACGGATCGCCTCCGCCGTCGCCTCCGTCGGCGCCGGGAAAACCGGGAGGACCACGTGGCCTATCGACCATCAGAACCTCCGCCGCTGGATCGCTGCTGTCGCACTCGGATGCAGTCTCTGGAGCCAGTCGACAGACCGAACAGGCCTTAGAGAGATTCGTCGGGCTGGATTGCCGCGACTTGGGGGGTGGCCGATTGGCGAGCCACCGCGTGTCTCACCCACCGCTGAAGCTTCGACCGACCGGAGCGCTTGCACCGGCGGGAAACCGGGTGGGAGGACGACACAAGGACCAACCGATACTGGGTCGACGGTTGCCGCAGGAGGACGCCGCGGACGCACGCGCGAAAGTGCGTCGCTCCGCAAACTGGGAGCGCGTCGATGTCGAGCGGAGCCTCATGAAGCCAAGAAGAGTCGTCGGCGACGAACGTGAGCGCGCCGAGACGGATCTCACGACCCTCAACCAAAACTCCGCCTGAAACCATGATGAAGGAGATCGGAAAAAATGGCAACTTCTCCAGTAAGTCGCTAAGACACCTGCCCTACAGTGGGCGCCAACTGTCGTGGTTCTAAGTCTGACAGTAGTATAGGGGGGTAGGTATGGAGAGGCAAGATCCTAGCTATGGAGTAGTTGTATACGCAAGGGATTTACGAGTTCAGGCCCTTCTTGGAGGAAGTAACAGCCCTACGTCTCGGAGCCTGGAGGCGGTCGACTGGATTATATGCGTATGAGTTACAGGGGTGCGAACCCTTTACACTGAGGAGGGTGTGGCTTATATAGAGTCCGCCAGACCCCTCCGGCCCTCAGTTATGTAGGGTTTAAGATACATTAATATTGGGTGTTACTGGTAACGCTATACATAAAGTGCTATGATGACCATTAAAGCTACTTAATGACCGACCGTTAGCGTGCAGAGTGACTTTAGATCTCCTGGCTGTCGAGTGGTCGGCTTCATGGTCGAGTGGTTGGCTTCATGGTTGAGTGCCTTCGAGTCAGTCGAGTGGAACACTCCTGGGTTGATTGACAGGTGGTTTCTTCTAGAGATATCCTTGGGTAGGGTAGTTTGGACAGGTCCATGACCCTACCCTAGGTACATAGCTTCATCATCTACTCTATAGTCTTTCCTTTAGGGCCTCTTTGATCCACATGATTGCAAAAGCGCAGGAATAGGAAAAACGTAAGTATGATTACAATGTCATTATCATATGAATTCTGGAAGATTATGGTTTGTTTGTGCTTCATAGGGAACACAATGTCATGGAAATATGAATTCTGTAGGATTCCGATTGTTTGAACAATGTGATGGTCATATGAATCAGAAGATCGACAATAAAAAATTATAATCCTTTGAAATTCCTATGAAAACCCTTTGGATCAAAGAGACCCTTACTGTATTTTGGAATTCAAGGGAATTCCAGAACACAAAGAAACAACACCTCAAAAAATATCCCTCAAAGAACACATTGAAAAAAGTAGATTGCCTACCGAAATGCGAGGAATTTTCTGCTGCAGACAGAGTTTTTTTTTCAACAGAGACGAGGCTTTCTTCATTTGTGTCAAAATCAATTCGTTGGATTTTAATGTTTTGGAGCAGAATTAGTTCGTTGCATGAACTGGGCGAGCAGCTGAGCTTAAGATACACACGAATCAGCCCATCAAACACGCAACACTTTATTGCTTTTCATTGCTGTTAGAGCATCTATACACGGGCACTCCAAACATGCCTGAAATGTCCGGACGGGCCGCCCGATCACTGACCGGTCACAAAATTTTGACCCAGCCGGGCGCATCAAACGGGCCTCAAACGCCCGGGCTAACCGGCGCCCCACACATCCAGCCTAAATATGGGGTGGATACGGGAGCGCCCGGGCACGGTTGCTACGTCGGACCGAGGTCAGGGTCCCACGCGGAATCGCTCGAAAACTAAGTAGTCCAAAGCTCGTCTCCTCCGTCGGACCGATGTCGCCACGTGGCACTGCTCCGGCGGGCCACGTAGTGCCTAGCCTGACTATTTAAGCCGACCACCGGCACTGAAACCTACCCTTCCATATTTTCCTCCGCTCGTCCGCCGCTGCCACTTTCCACTCCCCGTCCGCCACCACTAGTAGCCATGCCCCCACACCGCCGGATGAGGGGCCACCCATTTCTAACACCGGAGCGCCAGCTGCAGCTCCTTGAGAAGGTCCGGGCAAGGCGCGAAGCACGGATCGCCGCGGAGCTATCTCCGGATGCAGTGGATCCGAAGGAGGAGGAGGAGGATGTGGGGGCGCCGGGGACGCAGATCTGCAGGTGGAGCAGCAGGCCACCCTCGATTCCCTCCGCTCGGAGTTGGATTCGGAGGCGAGACATCGTCACCGGTAGAAGATGGAGGTGTAGCATTGCCGCAGAGGAGGAGGAGATGTTCGTCTACATGGATAAGGTCGAGCAAGAGGAGGAGGAACCGGAACCCTCGTACATGCCCGTTGTCGTTGGAGTGAGTCTGACAATAGAAGTAGGGGGTACGTAGGAGTAGAGGTCAGGACCTAGCTACGGCGAGATTGTGAACACACGGGTTTATGAGTTCAGGCCCCTCCCGAAGAAGGAAACAACCCTACGTCTCGGTGCCTCGGGAGGCTCTATTGATTGGAATGTGTTGAAGTTACAGGGGGGGCGAACACTTGTGCCAGAGGGGAGGGGTGGCTTATATAGAGTGCGCTAGCCCCTTGGATCCCTCAGTTACACAGGGGTTCAATCAGAGTTAAGTCCTGAACATTACTGGTAACGCCCGCATTAATGACCTTAATGACTATAGAGTGAATACCTGACCGTTTCCATTCGGAGGTGACTCCAGGTCTTTTGTCTTCCGAGTGAAATAACATGGTCGAGTGGAATTGAGATATCCGAGTGGGATCACTGTCGAGTGGATGGCACTTCTTGGGGATTCCAATCGGTATCTTCCAAATAACTTTGTAGGATTTGGCCTTTAGGGCTATGTCCTTAGGTGAGGCATGTAGGATAGGCCTAGTACCCTACCCTAGGTACATGTCCTCGTCATTAGCTCTCGAATGGATCGAGTGTCGAGTGAAGAAGGGTCGTAGCTGCTTTGGTCCGACTGAATGTCGCAGAGACACTTTCTCAGGATCCCATGCCAGCGGGCCTGATATTTAATCCTTCGTCAATCGCCTTGATCTATTCTGGGTTCTGGAAATTTCCGAGTGAACCTTAATGTGTAACTCTAAGCAGATTAGACTTGAGTATCTTCGGTGCGATCAACTGATTTAGCGCGTCCTGATTTCACGGGGTTTGAAATTTGGGGAAGCGGGCGGGGCGGAGCGCAGCGCAGTAGGCGTGGCAAGTTGGAGCAGGCTCTTTGATCTTCGCGCCAACTTTTTCGCCACGTATCGGGTGAGTGTCTGTTGCGGGATGCGATAAGATCGCCCGAGCCCGCACGTCAGCCACTCGAGAGAAACCTCATTTAAGGCGACGTTGCCGCTGCCCTGAACAGTGCCAGTCTATTCCTCGCGTTCTCCTCTTCTTCTCCGCCTCTCCTCCTCCAAGCACCTCGCCCCTCATCCTCTTCCTCTTGAGCTCCACGAAAATGGTGAAATACAAGACTGCGGCTTTAGAGGGCGCAAAGAATACGGTGAAGGGCAAGAAGGCACCAAAGGGGTCGACGTCGCGGTCCAATCTTCCGCCTGGATGGATCCAAGGGGATGGGATCCCCTCCAGTGTCACCCAGGAGGATCTGGAGAACCTCACCGCCGACGGCCTGCTCATGGAGGGCTCCTGGTGATTTCCAGAGGGGGAGTTCGAGCCCGCGCCTTGGGAGGGCAAGTGTGTTCTCCTCACGACGCATGTCGACCGAGGTCTTTCTTTGCCTCCTCATCCTTTTTTCCGAGGTTTTCTGAATTTCTTTGGGGCTCAGATTCATCACTTCCCTCCCAACACCATCGCCTATCTTTCCGCCTTTGTTTCTTTGTGTGAGAATTTCTTGGGATGTCGACCGCACTAGGGTCTGTTCAACCATATCTTCACTTGTCGATCTCAGACGGTAAAGAAAGTAAATCTGACTAACAATAAGATGCATGTGATCCAGATGTGCGGGGGGTTCAGGATCCAGATGAGAGGTAGAAGTTCTTTTCCTTCCGTAGTTTTTCCTGAGTCTGTTAGAGGGTGGCAATCAACTTGGTTCTATTGCAAAGACATCCCGACTCCTGGTCAGTCGACTGGTCTTCCCCCTTTTTCTTTGGAACGGCTCCGTGCTCCTCACTCGCTGACTGTCAAGGATCACAAAAAAGCGAAGTGTCCATCTTAGTTGATGCAATGGTGGAGATGATCTGAGGTGGAGTGACTAGCTTGGATCTACTGGAGACATTCCTTAGTCAATAGATCGAACCGTTGCAAGCCAACGACCATCCCATGTGGTTATATTCAGGACCAGAAGACACCACTCTGGTCCACCCGGAGGAGGTCACAGAGGAGATGGTGGCCCGGTGGCTTTGAAGCATGACTGCCAACAAGGACAACCCGCCCAGAGCAAAGCGAATCGACCCATTCCATGCTAGGAATCTTCATGGAGAGGTCTGATCCATCTTGTCAAGTGTTTTTCCTTTATTGCTTTTCAGTATGCACTTTGAGGTGATCCGACTGAATTGTGTGATATGTGTTTTTCAGGCGTTCATGAACATGTACTCGCCTGTACCAAATGGAAGGCACACCAGGGGGAGAGCGAAGGCATCGGAGATTATGAGCATGCAGAGGACAGCAGCGACAACGTCAGTGATGACTGTGATGATGATGACGAGGTCAAGTCACCACCCCACTCGGAGTGTCGATCCAAGCAAACACAGGACCCTGGAGTTGACCATGGTAAAGTTGCAACGCCGACTACGAAAACTTAGAAGCGTCCCCGGACGTCCGCTCCTGGTCCGAGTGAGAAGATCTCCAAACAAGCCAAAGTTTCCCCTCCCAAGCCCCGGAAGGCTCTGCCCAGGATTAAAGTTGTTGTGCTTGTTGCTTCAGCGTAAGTGTCTCTTTTCTTTTCTTCACTCTGTTGTGGACTTTCGTTTGCTCTTGACCGAGTGAGATCTTAAATTTCCGGTGGTGCAACTTCTGGAGCGTCCCACATGGAAGTTGATGACGAGCAGGCCGACATGGACACTACAGATATGGCCACTTCTCGAGTAGGTACGAATTTTGCGAATATGCTTACACCTTGCGAATTGTGATGATGGTCGACTGGATTCTGACTGTCAAATGACCGCAGCACCAGCGAATGTTATCTAGCTTCCGGATGATGATGAGGAGGAGGTTCCGAAGAACCCACGAGGAAGAAGCAGGAGCACAACCAGCTCGCGGAATCCTATCAAGAGGGTGCCTTCGAGTCGGTCATCTCAACCGCCGACTAAATCTACGGCCCAAGACCTTGGTGGTCCATCACGGACTGGTGTGACCTTTGATGTCCCCTTGTTAACTGCTCAGCCTGCCGCGTCGATTGCTCCAATTCCCAATCCAGTTAGCACACCACAGACTCCAGCACTGACTCAATTCACTCTGCACAATGTCCTAGAAGATCAGACAGGAGCAGGCAAGGAAGCTATGATCCAGGCCGGCCTGATGATGGACCGACTGAAGGTGGTATATGAGACGAGCAAAGCTGCATACGACGCCAGTTCTGTGCTGCAAGCCAATGTCCGAGTAAGTGCAATTGTAAGTTGATTTCCGATTGATTTGTCCTTGCCTTGGACCTTGTTCTGTTAGGATATTCTATCTGAACACTGCTGCTTTACCCTTGCTCTATTAGGATATGCTATCTGAACACTGCTGCTTTATTATTCAAAGATGTCCATAGATGAGCGTTTTGGAACCTTTAATGTGCATCTACCATAGGTTTGTGCCTTGAGTCTGTACACCGAGTGGGTGTTTTGTGTTCGTAAGCTGTTGTAGCTCTTCTACTCGAATTGGTCAGGCCTTGTCGAGTGGATCGGTCTTTCCAGTGGGGGCACGCCAAGTGCACCCACTGGGTGTATTCCCCAAGACCCGTGTCGAATGAGTGATTCGGCGAGGGTCTCTAGAATGTGTTTACTTTTCTGTCTTCCACTCGGCGCGGTCGGGCTATGTCGAGTGAATAACTGAACCAGTGGGGGCATGCTGAGTGCACCCACTGGGTGTAGTCCCCAACACCGCTGTCGACTGCGGGCAGTCGGTGGGGGTCTGAGAACAAAGAGAGAAGGATTTTTTTTGATTTTCCACTCTGTTTGGACGGACCGTGTCAAATGGTGAATTGCTCCAGTGGGAGCACGCTGAGCGCACGCACTGGGTGTAGTCCCCGAGACCACTATCAACTGTCGGCAGTTCGCAGAGGTCTGAGAACTCTCCTTTTTCATAAGAATGATCTGAATTTGACGATGTCGACTGAATTCTCTTTTCTTTGATTTCAGATATCTTGCGAACTTGGAACCCAGTATGCTACTTTGGAGAAGGAGAATATCCAACTCTATCTCGACCTGGAGCATGCCCAGAAGAGTCTGAAGGACACGCAAGCTGAGGTGAATACTATGGGAGGTAATATTATGCTGCTTGTAAACTTTGTGATTTGTTCTCCTTTCATCCTTTGAACCGAGTGACTCCACTCGAGCAGATGTGTGTAGTGAAAACCGTCAACTCCAAGCAGGACTAAAAAATGTTATTTCTTTAGACACCATGAAGCAGGCGCTGGAGAAGAAAGATGCTGATCTTGCAGGGGCATAGAAGGTGACGAAGGAGAAAACTGCGCTTGCAGATAAGAAGCTTGCTTTAGTCGAAAAGTTGGAGAAGGAGAATGAGGGTCTGAAGACTGCCGTTGAGGAGGTGAAAAAAGAAGCTGGACAACTGAAGGATGAGAAGGCCGCCTTGTTGGACCAGGTGGACCAACTTACTTAGAAGAGAAATGACTTAGAGGTTTACTTGGGCAATCTTGCGAAGAAGTTGTACATCATGCTTGAAGGTAACCTTCCTCAGTCGACTGAATTCTATCACTTTGCCGACCCAAACAATGTTGTTGCTGCAAACTCATACTTTTTCTCTCCTGCGCAGAATTCTGCAAGAATTTTGAACGGGAGACCGAGCAAATTGAAACAGGTTTGGATCCCACAAAGTCACTCGTCGGGGATGAGGTTGCTATGAACATACTGCGTCTCGAAGCTCGGCTCAACATCGTCCTGGATTACACTGATCGCCTGAAGGTGGTGCTTTCCAAGATCGACCTGGAGTTGTGGCTAGTGGACACTCTTCAAAACGACCTCGAGTCTCTGATGACGCGCCTGAATGATAAAGCATGGAAGAAGTCATCCGCTCGCTGTGGAGCTAACATGGCCCTCTTGCTGGTAAGAGTCCATTGCAAGGACGTCAAAGAAGAGAAACTGAAGGCTCTCTAAGTGGCGAACACAAAGAAGCTTCAATTCCAGTCCTTCCTGGAGACTTTCATCGAAGCGGCCACTCGCATTGCTGATGGCATTGACTTGGACGCCTTTGTTGAGCCAGCGAGTCCTCCTCCAGCCGAGTGACTCAAAAACACTTAATCTACTTGCCTCGAAATGCCGAGTGATTTTGAAATCGTTAAAACTTCTTCGGGCTTGACGTCTGAATACTCTTGCTTTTGTGGTTCCGTACTCGATGGCCCTATTTGAACCTAATGGTTTTATCCAACGGTTGCCTTTTGATTTGCAGAATGCTTTTTAACTTAGGCGAAAATGTTTTGCAGCTAAGCTTCCGAGTGGGAGGATTGCTCTCCACTCGGAGCAATTTTTAACTTAGGCAAAGCAGATTCGTGGCTAAGCCCCCAAGTGGGAGGATTGCTCTCCACTCGGAGTAAGTTTTAACTTAGGCGAAGCTGACTCGCGGCTAAGTCCCCTAGTGGGAGGATTGCTCTCCACTCGGAGTAGTTTTTATCTTAGGGGAAAACGGATTTCGTAGCTAAGCCCCCGAGTGGGAGGATTGCTCTCCACTCGGAGTAGTTTTTAACTTAGGTGAAAACGGGTTTTGCAGCTAAGCCCTTGAGTGCGAGGATTGCTCTCCACTCGGAGTAGTTTTTAACTTAGGCGAAAACGGGTTTCGCAGCTAAGCCCTCGAGTGCGAGGATTG
>NC_057804.1:47928503-47962136 GCF_018294505.1 Triticum aestivum
TTGCTGTCCACTCGGAGTAGTTTACAACTTAGGCAAAAACGGATTTCGCAGCTAAGCCCCCGAGTGGGAGGATTGCTCTCCACTTGGAGTAGTTTTTAACTTAGGCAAAAACGGATTTTGTAGGTAAGCCTCCGAGTGGGAGGATTGCTCTCCACTCAGAGTAGTTTTTAACTTAGGAGAAAACGGATTTCACAGCTAAGCCCCCGAGTGGGAGGATTGCTCTCCACTCGGAGTAGTTTTTAACTTTCACGAAAATGGATTTCGCAACTAAGCCCCCGAGTGGGAGGATTGCTCTCCACTCGTAGTAATTTTGAACTTAGGCGAAAATGGATTTCATAGCTAAGTCACCCACTGGGGGATTCCAACGTATGCTTATGAAAAAAATCATTAAGAGTCTGCAAAAATTATGCCTTGATAAGCAATCGGCCAAGTACTTTTATTACATCTTGACAATCTGCCTGTCAAGTATAAAAACGACAGAGAAGATCGGAGTTCCCAGCGCGCGGTTCATCCTTCTGCTGAGCTAGATTGTAAATATGGTATGCCCCATTGTGAAGCACCTTGGTGACGATGAAGGGGCCTTCCCATGCAGGTGCGAGCGAGTGTGGTCGTTGTTGATCCACTCAGACCATGACGTCTCCTTCCTGAAACGCTCGACCCCTGACATTCCTTGCGTGGAATCGATGGAGATCTTGTTGATAGATTGCTAATCGAATCAAATCCATCTTCTGTTCCTCTTCTGGGAGGTCCACTGCAAACTGATGTGCCTGCTCTGCCTTAGCTTCAGAATAGAGTTCCACTCGGGGTGCATTATGAAGCAGATCACTCGGCAGTACAGCTTCGGCTCCGTATACCATGAAGAAAGGGGTTTGGTTGGTGGATCGGTTGGGAGTTGTCCTCAATCCCCACAGAATAGATGCAGCTCAGTCACCCAAGCCCCAGCTGCATGCTTGAGATCGCGCATGAGTCGTGGGTTCAAACCTTGGAGGATCAGACTGTTTGCCCTTTTGACTTGGCCATTCGACTGCGGATGCGACAGATGCGTAGTCCACTCGAGTCCCTTGGGAGGCGCAATATGCTTTGAACTCTTCCGAGTCAAAATTTGAGCCATTGTCCGCGATGATGCTGTCCCGAACTCCGATTCAGAATGTCAACTTCCTTATGAAACTGATTGTCGTGCTTGAATCTAAACTCTTTATAGGCTTGGCCTCAATCCATTTGGTAAATTTTGTTGACTGCCACAAGGAGATGAGTGAAACCACTGCTGCCGGTCCTGAGCGGGCCAATCATGTCCAAACCCCAAACGGCAAACAACCAGACGAGTGGAATAGTCTTCAGTGCAGATGCTGGTTTGTGAGACATGTTTGCATAGAACTGGCATCATGTGCACTTATCCACTATCTCCTTTGCAGCCTCATTGGCCTTTGGCCAGTAGAATCCCGCTCGGTATGCTTTGGCCACAATGGTCCGAGAGGACGCATGGTGACCACAGGTCCCCGAGTGGATTTCTTCCAAAATCAGTCGACCCTCTTCTGGAGAAATACATCGCTGAGCCACGCTAGTGACACTTTCTCTATAGAGCTGCCCATCCATTACAGTGGAGGCTTTGGATCTGCGGACAATCTGACGCACTTCGACTTCATCATCAGGGAACTCCTTTCAGAGTATGTATGCAATGTAAGGCACTGTCTAGTCAGGGGTGATCACCAGGATTTCCATAACAAGATCAATTACTGCCAGAATTTCAATCTCAGCGGATTGGTTGGACTTATCGTCTGGGGAGGTTCTTCAGCGAAAGGATCCTCTTGTACTGAGGGAGAACGGAGATGTTCCAAAAACACATTTCTGGGGATGGGTTCTCGCTTGGAACCTATTTTCACCAAGTCATCAGTTCTTGATTCTTGAGACGGGGAATATGGTGAAGCTCCAATCCCTCGAACTTTTTCTCTAATTTTCTCACTGTGTTGCAATATCCAGTCATGGTAGGGTTTCTAACGTCCCACTCCTTCATTACTTGATTGACCACTAAATCCGAGTTGTCGTAGACCATCAGGCGATGGACGCCGAGTGAGATGGCCATACGCAACCCATAAAGAAGTGCTTTGTATTCGGCTTCATTATTGGACGAATCAAAATGAATCTGCAGGACCTACTTGAGCTTGTCGCCTCTTGGGGACACCAAAACTACTCCAGCACCAGAACCATTCAACACCTTGGACCCATCAAAGAACATAGTCCAATGTCCCGAGTGAACTTGAGTCGGTTGTTGCTGCTCAATCCACTCGGCCATGAAATCTACGAGAGCTTGGGACTTGATCGCCTTCTTCGCTACAAACTTGATATCCAGAGGGAGGAGTTATATTGCCCACTTAGCCACTCGACCAGGTGCATCTCGATTGTTCATGATTTCAGACAATGGAGCATCACTGACAATGTGGGTACCTTTGCTTGGATGGAGTCAAGACTTCAGAGATATAGTACACTAGGCGCTGAACTTTATAGGTCTTACCCTCTTCTTCTTGTTCGATTGTAAGCAATGTGCTAACAACCTGACCAGTAGCCACAATATACAAGAGTAAAGGCTCTTTGTTGATCGGGGTAGCAACCACCGGCTGGGTGGAAAGCAGGGCTTTGAGCTCCACAAATGCTGCTTCAGCTTCGGGAGTCCACTCGAACGTATCAGACTTCTTCTTGAGTCGGTAGAGAGGCAGTGCCTTCTCCCCGAGACATGAAATGAATCGACTTAATGCAACAAGACATCCTATAAGCTTCTGGATGTCATGCGCATGCACGGGGCGTTTCATTCGGAGATTTGCACCAACTTTCTCGGGATTTGCATCTATCCCTCATTCGAAAACAAGGAAACCGAGTAACTTTCCTCCTGGTACTCAAATGTGCATTTGGTTGGATTCAACTTGATATCGTATCTTCTCAGATTAGCAAAGGTTTCGGCGAGATCAGTCAGCAGGTCGGAACTCCTGCGTGACTTCACTACAATGTCATCCATATATGCCTCAACATCCCGACTGATCTGAGTGAGCAGGCACTTTTGGATCATACGCATGAATGTGGCCCCAGCGTTCTTGAGACTGAAAGGCATGGTAACATAGCAAAACACCCGAATGGGGTGATGAAAGTTGTTTTTATTTCATCTAGACCAAACAAACGGATCTGATGGTATCCAGAGTATGCATCAAGAAAAGTCAAACACTCACATCCCGCAGTCGAATCAACTATCTGATCAATGCGAGGGAGTGGAAAATGATCGTTCGGGCAGGCCCAATTGAGATGCCTGAAGTCAATGCACATATGGAGTGATTTGTCCTTCTTTGGAACCATGAGGACGTTGGTGAGTCACTCGGAGTGGTATACCTCACGGATGAACTCTGACGCCAGCAGCCAAGCCACATCTTCGCCAATTGCCTTCCTTTTCTCCACGGCGCACCGACGGAGATGTTCCTTAACAGGTTTGACCTTTGAGTCGACGCGCAAACGGTGCTCAGCCAGTCCCTTGGGTACACCTGGCATGTCTGAGGGTTTCCATGCGAAGATGTCCCAGTTCTCACGGAGGAACTGGATGAGCGCGGCTCCTATTTGCTGTCGAGTGTAGTTGAAATGTGAGTCGGAGCAGTTGTAGGATCATCTGGATGAATATGAACTAGCTTAGTCTCTCCTGTTGACTGAAATGCAAACTCAGAAGCGGGCTTCTTTGAGCGCAGCAAATCACGCGGATTAGCTTTCATTTGATATTCCTCCATTTCAACCACTGCCATTAGCTCGTTAGCAATCCTGGACCCCTTCTAGAGACATTCTTCTGCTCTTTGCCTGTTCCTAGTGGCTGCGATCACACCTTTAGGCCCTGGCATCTTCAGCTTGAGGTATACGTAACATGGCCGAGCCATGAAACGAGCATATGTTGGCCTGCCCAAAATGGCATGATACGGACTGTGGAAATCCACCACTTCAAATGTCAGCTTTTCTTTGCGGATTTTTTTGGAATTGCCAAAAACCACATCTAAAGCAATCTATCTGAGTGACTTTGCCTTCTTCCCAGGGATGACTCCATGGAATTGCATGTTGCTTTCACTGAGCTGGGACATCGGAATGCCCATTCCCTGGAGGGTCTCAGCGTACAAGACATTCAAACCACTGCCACTATCCATGAGGACCTTAGTCAGTCGGGTGCCCGCAACAACTAGGTCAACCACCAGCTCTTGCCACCCAGGGGTAGCAACATGAGCTGGATGGTCTGACTGATCAAAAGTGATAGGAGTCTTGGACCACTTGAGGTAAGTTGTAGTTGCCAGAGCAACCATGTTCACCTCTCTGTTTATGACTTTTAATCGACTCTTGCTTTCAACGTCAGCAAAAAATCACCAAGGTAGCATTGACCTTCGGGTAACCATCATATTTCTCTTCCTCTCCCTCCTTATTAGAGTCCTTCTCACTGGCCGGACCCTCTCGGAACTGCTGAATCAGGAGTCTGCACTATCGAATGGTATGTTTCGGTAGAATCAAGTTACCCTCTTCGTCTTTCTTCGTGTGTATGTGACAAGGTAAATCTAGGACATCCTGTCCCGACTAATCTTTGATCTTCTTGGGATTCTACTGCCCCTTGGGCTTTCCCTTGAACTGTCCTTGAGTATTCACCACTGCGGCCTCTGCCTGGCCTGAGGCTTCAGCTTTACGCTTCTGCTTCCGACTGGGATTTCCACCGCCAGACTCTGGGTCGACTGTTTTTTCCTTGCCATTCCTCAGTCGGTCCTCTTCCTCGCCATTAGCGTACCGAGTGGCAGTCTCCATCATCCAATTCAAAGTCAAGTGTCCTGAGCGACCAAATTTCAACGTGAGCTCTCTGTACCAAATGCCCTCCTTGAAGGCACAAATGGCCTGATGTTTAGAAACATTTTCCACCATGTGATGAAGAGTAGTGCACCGCTGGATATAATCCCTCAGAGTTTAATTTTGTTTTTGTACACGGTGCTGCAACTCTGGCAGCCCAGCGGGACGCTTGCAAGTGCCCTCAAATGTCTTGATGCACACTCAGGCCAAATCTTCCCAGCAGAAAATACTTCTAGGGGTCAACTGATTTAACCTGGCTCTGGCTAAGCCCTCAAGCATCAAGGGAAGGTGCTTCATAGCTACCTTATCATTGCCTCCACCGATTTGTACTGCCACTCGGTAATCTTCCAACCAAGTGTCTGGCTTCGACTCGCCAGTGAATTTGCTTACTCCTGCTGCCAATCTGAAGTTGGGAGGAATCTCAGTGGCTCGGATGGCCCCGCTGAAACACTCGGGCCTAGAGACGAACGCTCTGTTCCCACTCAGATAACCTATGTCCAAACCTTTTCTGTTGGCTCTGCCTCTATCAACAAAACCTTGCACAAGTAACGATCTTGCATCAAAACCAGGCTCTGTGGGGTCGACTGGAACTCTCCGCTCATCACCATGTGTGCGCCTGTCATCATACCACAGGGGCGTGTATGATCCACTCCTCGGAGGAGGTGAAAGCACTTGACGGCGGTCATCACGGTCGAATCGAGGCTCAAACCGCCCATGCCCTCGGTCCAGGTGATGATCCTAGTGATAACCACGTCCTCCATGCCGTAAGGGCGACCTTGGGCTCTGTGTTGAATGATCTGCTATGATTGATCTGTTGTGGATCCTGTTGCGCGAATGAGAAACAACAGAATTCTGCTCCCCATTCGCCTTAAGCAATGCACGTATCTGCTGTAACCCCCTTCCAGCCTCAGAACGAGATGGCTGGATTGATTCTACAATACGGGAAGCTCCTGCAACATTCTGGATTGGAGTGCGGAATACATGACAATCATCTCTTGGTTCAGTTGGAAACAGTTGTCGGTGTCGTCAACTGGAACTTGGAATTTGGCTGTGGGCGCGGTCGTCGAGTGCTCGCTGAAGATTCTCCCGATGCGTGCACTTAGCCAGAGTGGCAACGCGCGTGGCCTCCAAGGCCCGAGCCTCGGAGGTATCCCCAACGATGGGGATCTGGAGAGCTTTAAAGACCTGAGCTTGCCTACGCTGTAACTCCTCCCTTTGCTCTGCCGTGAGATCCTCGAGGTAATACTCGTTGTTGCTGCATGCACGACTGCCACTGCTGCCTTTGCCACAGGAAACCCCGGCGGGCTGCGATGGGAGTCGACCATCAGAACCTCCGCCACTGGGTCATTGCTTTCACACTCGGAAAGAGTGTCTGCATGGCCAATCGACAGGTAGAACAAGCCATATAGGGAGTCGTTGAGTCCGATTGCCACGATCTAAGGGGTGGCCGAGTAACGGGCCACCGCATGCTTCACCCACCGCTGGACCTGTGAGCGACCAGATCGCTTGAGGCGGCGAGTGGCGGGGAGCGAAGACGCCAGGGGAGCCAGCCGATACTGGGTCGACGACTGCTGCAGAAGGACGTCGCAAGCACTTGCGCGAAAGTGCGCCGCCCTGTGGACGGGGAGCGCCTCGACATCGAGGGGGCCTCCTGGAGCCAGGCTGAGTCATCGGTGATGAAGACGAGCGCGCCGATATGGATCTCTGCTACCTCTTGAGCATGCGTTGGTGTTTCCCTTGAAGAGGAAAGGGTGATGCAGCAAAGTAGCGTAAGTATTTCCCTCAGTTTTTGAGAACCGAGGTATCAATCCAGTAGGAGGCTCGATGCAAGTCCCTCGTACCTACACAAACAAACAAGAACCTCGCAACCAACGCGATAAAAGGGTTGTCAATCCCTTCACGGCCACTTGCGAAAGTGAGATTTGATAGAGATAATAAGATAAGATAAATATTTTTGGTATTTTTATGATATAGATTGAAAAGTAAAGATTGCAAAAAAAATAGATCGGAAACTTATATGATGGAAAATAGACCCGGGGGCCATAGGTTCACTAATGGCTTCTCTCAAAATAGCATAAGTATTACGGTGGGTGAACAAATTACTGTCGACAAATTGATAGAAAAGTGCATAGTTATGAGAATATCTAGGCATGATCATGTATATAGGCATCACGTCCGCAACAAGTAGACCGACCCCTGCCTGCATCTACTACTACTACTCCACACATCGACCGCTATCCAACATGCATCTAGAGTATTAAGTTCATAAGAACAGAGTAACGCATTAAGCAAGATGACATGATGTAGAGGGATAAACTCAAGCAATATGATATAAACCCCACCTTTTTATCCTTGATGGCAACAATACAATACGTGCCTTGCTGCCCCTGCTGTCACTGGCAAAGGACACCGCAAGACTGAACTCAAAGCTAAGCACTTCTCCCATTGCAAGAAAGTTCAATCTAGTAGGCCAAACCAAACTGATAATTCGAAGAGACTTGCAAAGATAACCAATCATACATAAAAGAATTCAGAGGAGATTCAAATATTTCTCATAGATAAACTTGATCATAAACCCACAATTCATGGGTCTCGACAAACACTCCGCAAAAAGTGTTACATCAAATAGATCTCCAAGAAGATCGAGGAGAACTTTGTATTGAGATTCAAAAGAGAGAAGAAGCCATCTAGCTAATAACTATGGACCCGAAGGTCTATGGTAAACTACTCACAACTCATGGGAGAGGCCTTGGCGATGATGTAGAAGCCCTCCGTGATCGATCCCCACTTTGACGGAGCGCCGGAAAAGGTTCCAAGATGGGATCTCATGGGTACAGAAGGTTGCGGTGGTGGAAATAGTGTTTCGTGGTGCTCCTGGATGTTTTAGGGGTACGTAGATATATATAGGCGAATGAAGTCGGTCAAGGGAGCCACGAGGGGCCCATGAGGCAGGGGGCACCCCCTAGGGCGTGCCTTGCACCCTCGTGGCCGCCTCGGCTGCTCCTTGATGTCAACTCCAAGTCTCCTGGATTGCGTTTGTTCCAAAAAGATCGCTCCCGAAGGTTTCATTCCGTTTGGACTCCGTTTGATATTCCTTTTCTTTGAAACACAGAAATAGGCAAAAAAAATAGCAATTTGGGCTGGGCCTCCGGTTAGTAGGTTAGTCCCAAAAATGATATAAAAGTGTATGGTAAAGCCCATAAACATCCAAAACGGGTAATATAATAACATGGAACAATAAAAAATTATAGATATCTTGGAGACGTATCAACCATCCCCGAGCTTAATTCCTGCTCGTCCTCGAGTAGGTAAATGATAAAAATAGAATTTTTGATGTGGAATGCTACCTAGCATATTTCTCAATGTAATTTTCTTTATTGTGGCATGAATGTTCAGATCCAAATGGTTCAAAATAAAAGTTCATATTGACATACGAATAGTAATACTTCAAGCATACTAACAAGTAATCATGTCTTATCAAAATTGTTGGAAATATGCCCTAGAGGCAATAATAAAAGGATTATTATTATATTTCCTTGTTCATGACAATTTTCTTTTATTCATGCTATAACTGTATTATCCGGAAATCGTAATACACGTGTGAATACATAGACCATAACATGTCCCTAGTGAGCCTCTAGTTGACTAGCTCGTTGGTCAACAGATAGTCATGGTTTCCTGACTATGGACATTAGATGTCATTGACAACGGGATCACATCATTAGGAGAATGATGTGATGGACAAGACCCAATCCTAAGCATAGCACAAGATCGTGTAGTTCGTTTTGCTAGAGCTTTTCCAATGTCAAGTATCTCTTCCTTAGACCATGAGATCGTGTAACTCCCGGATACCGTAGGAGTGCTTTGGGTGTACCAAACGTCACAACGTAATTGGGTGACAATAAAGGTGCACTACAGGTATCTCCGAAAGTGTCTGTTGGGTTGACACGGATCGAGACTGGGATTTGTCACTCCGTATGACGGAGAGGTATCACTAGGCCCACTCGGTAGTGCATCATCATAATGAGCTCAAAGTGACCAAGTGTTTGGTCACGGGATCATGCATTACGGTACAAGTAAAGTGACTTGCCGGTAACGAGACTAACAAGGTATTGGGATACCGACGATCGAGTCTCGGGCAAGTAACATACCGTCTGACAAAGGGAATTGCATACGGGGTTGATTGAATCCTCAACATCGTGGTTCATCTGATGACATCATCGAGGAGCATGTGGGAGCCAACATGGGTATGCAGATCCCGCTGTTGGTTATTGACCAGAGAGCCGTCTCGGTCATGTCTGCATATCTCCCGAACCCGTAGGGTCTACACACTTAAGGTTCGGTGACGCTAGGGTTATTAGGAAGACTTGTATGTGATTACCGAAAGTTGTTTGGAGTCCCGGATGGGATCCCGGACGTCACGAGGAGTTCCGTAATGGTCCGGAGGTAAAGATTTATATATGGGAAGTTGTCATACGGACACCGGAAGGTTTCGGGGGCATATCGGTATTGTACCGGGGCCACAGGAAGGGTTTCGGGGGTCCACCGGGAGGGGCCACCCCTCCCGGGGGGCCACATGGGCCGCGTGGGGCAGGAGCCAGCCCCTGGAGGGCTGGGCGCCCCCCCTGGGCCAATGCGCCTAGGGTTGGGGGGGCAACCCTAGAGGGGGCGCCCCCTTGCTTGGGGGGCAAGTTCCCCCTCCCTGGCCGCCGCCCCCCCTCTAGATCCCATCTAGAGGGGCCGGCCGCCCTTGCCCCTTCCCCTATAAATAGAGGGGTGAGGTGAGGGCTGAATACCCAAGCCAAGGCGCAGCCCCTCCCCTCCCCAACACCTCTCCTCCTCCGTTGTGTGCTTGGCGAAGCCCTGTCGGAGTACTGCCTCTCCACCATCATCACGCCATCGTGCTGCTGCTGGAGCCTTCTTCCTCAACCTCTCCTTCTCCCTTGCTGGATCAAGAAGGAGGAGACGTCACCCGTACCGTATGTGTGTTGAACGCGGAGGTGCTGCCCTTTCAGCACTTGGTCATCGGTGATCTGAATCACGGCGAGTACGACTCCATCATCACCGTTCCCTCGAACGCTTCCGTATGCGATCTACAAGTGGTATGTAGATGCAAACTCACTCCCTTGACTTGTTGCTTAGATGAACTCATAGATGGATCTTGGTGAAACTGTAGGAAAAATTTTAATTTTCTGTAACGTTCCCCAACAGTGGCATCATGAGCTAGGTCTATGCGTAGTTCTCTATTGCACGAGTAGAACACAATTTTGTTGTGGGCGTAGATCTTATCAACTTGCTTGCCGCTACTAGTCTTATCTTGCTTTAGCGATATTGTGGGATGAAGCGGCCCGGACCAACCTTACACGTACGCTTACGTGAGACCGGTTCCACCTACTGACATGCACTAGTTGCATAAGGTGGCTGGCGGGTGTCTGTCTCTCCCACTTTAGTTGGAGCGGATTCGATGAAAAGGGTCCTTATGAAGGGTAAATAGGAGTTGACAAGATCACGTTGTGGTTATTCGTAGGTAAGAAAACGTTCTTGCTAGAACCCAATTGCAGCCACGTAAAAGATGCAACAACAATTAGAGGACGTTTAACTTGTTTTTGCAGCAATTGTCATGTGATGTGATGTGGCCAGAAGTTGTGATGAATGATGAATGATATATTGTGATGTATGAGATCATGTTCTTGTAATAGGAATCACGACTTGCATGTCGATGAGTATGACAACTGGCAGGAGCCATAGGAGTTGTCTTTATTTTTGTATGACCTGCGTGTCATTGAAGAACGCCATGTAAATTACTTTACTTTATTGCTAAACGTGTTAGCCATAGAAGTAGAAGTAGTCGTTGGCGTGACAACTTCATGAAGACACAATGATGGAGATCATGATGATGGAGATCATGGTGTCATGCCGGTGACAAAGATGATCATGGAGCCCCGAAGATGGAGATCGAAGGAGTTGTATGATATTGGCCATATCATGTCACTACTATATAATTGCATGTGATGTTTATTATGTTTTATGCATCTTGTTTACTTAGAATGGCGGTAGTAAATAAGATGATCCCTTATGAAAATTTCAAGAAAGTGTTCCCCCTAACTGTGCACCGTTGCTAAAGTTCGTCGTTTCGAAGCACCACGTGATGATCGGGTGTGATAGATCCTTACGTTCACATACAACGGGTGTAAGACAGATTTACACATGCAGAACACTTAGGGTTAACTTGACGAGCCTAGCATGTACAGACATGGCCTCGGAACACAAGAGATCGAAAGGTCGAACATGAGTCGTATAGAAGATACGATCAACATGGAGATGTTCACCGATGATGACTAGTCCGTCTCACGTGATGATCAGACACGGCCTAGTCGACTCGGATCGTGTAACACTTAGATGACTAGAGGGATGTCTAATCTGAGTGGGAGTTCATTAAATAATTTGATTCGATGAACTTAATTATCATGAACTTAGTCTAAAACTTTTGCAAAATATGTCTTGTAGATCAAATGGCCAACGCTCATGTCAACATGAACTTCAACGCGTTCCTAGAGAAAACCAAGCTGA
Source organism: Triticum aestivum (assembly GCF_018294505.1). Taxonomy (NCBI): domain Eukaryota; kingdom Viridiplantae; phylum Streptophyta; class Magnoliopsida; order Poales; family Poaceae; genus Triticum; species Triticum aestivum. Next base: position 47,939,916 of record NC_057804.1, read on the forward strand.
AAGATGATGGCAGCAACTATACGGACTGGGTCCGGAACCTGAGGATCATCCTCATAGCTGCCAGGAAACAATATGTCCTAGAAGGACCGCTAGGTGATGCACCCGTCCCAGAGAACCAAGACATTATGAATGCTTGGCAGACTCGCGCTGATGATTACTCCCTCGTTCAGTGCGGCATGCTTTACAGCTTAGAACCGGGGCTCCAAAAGCGTTTTGAGCAACACGGAGCATATGAGATGTTCGAGGAGCTGAAACTAGTTTTCCAAGCTCATGCCCGGGTCGAGAGATATGAAGTCTCTTACAAGTTCTATAGTTGTAAGATGGAGGAAAATAGTTCTGTCAGTGAGCATATACTCAAAATGTCTGGGTTGCACAACCGCCTGTCCCAGCTGGACATTAACCTTCCGGATGAGGCGGTCATTGACAGAATCCTTCAGTCGCTCCCACCAAGCTACAAGAGCTTCGTGATGAACTATAATATTCAGGGGATGGTAAAGACCATTCCTGAAGTATTTTCAATGCTGAAGTCAGCAGAGGTTGAAATCAAGAAAGAACATCAAGTGTTGATGGTCAATAAGACCACTAAGTTCAAGAAGGGCAAGGGTAAGAAAAACTTCAAGAAGGACGGCAAAGATGTTTCCGCGCCCGGTAAGCCAGTTGCCGGGAAGAAGTCAAAGAATGGACCCAAGCCTGAAATTGAGTGCTTTTATTGCAAGGGGAAGGGTCACTGGAAGCAGAACTTCCCCAAATACTTAGCGGATAAGAAGGCCGGCAACACTAAAGGTATATTTGATATACATGTAATTGATGTGTACCTTACCAGTACTCGTAGTAACTCCTGGGTATTTGATACCGGTGCCGTTGCTCACATTTGTAACTCACAGCAGGAGCTGCGGAATAAACGGAGACTGGCGAAGGACGAGGTGACGATGCGGGTCGGGAATGGTTCCAAGGTCGATGTGATCGCCGTCGGCACGCTACCTCTACATTTACCTACGGGGTTAGTTTTAAACCTCAATAATTGTTATTTAGTGCCAAGTTTGAGCATGAACATTGTATCTGGATCTCGTTTAATACGAGATGGCTACTCATTTAAATCCGAGAATAATGGTTGTTCTATTTATATGAGAGATATGTTTTATGGTCATGCCCCAATGGTCAATTGTTTATTCTTAATGAATCTCGAACGTAATATTACACATATTCATAGCGTGAATACCAAAAGATGTAAAGTTGATAACGATAGTCCCACATACTTGTGGCACTGCCGCCTTGGTCACATTGGAGTCAAGCGCATGAAGAAGCTCCATGGTGATGGACTTTTAGAGTCTCTCGATTATGAATCATTTGACACATGCGAACCATGCCTCATGGGCAAAATGACCAAGACCCCATTCTCCGGAACAATGGAGCGAGCAACCAACTTGTTGGAAATCATACATACCGATGTGTGCGGTCCAATGAGTGTTGAGGCTCGCGGAGGATATCGTTATGTTCTCACTCTCACTGATGACTTGAGTAGATATGGGTATGTCTACTTGATGAAACACAAGTCTGAGACCTTTGAAAAGTTCAAGGAATTTCGGAATGAAGTAGAGAATCAACGTGACCGAAAGATAAAGTTCTTACGATCGGATTGTGGAGGAGAATATTTAAGTCACGAATTTGGTACACACTTAAGAAAATGTGGAATCGTTTCACAACTCACGCCGCCTGGAACACCTCAGCGTAACGGTGTGTCCGAACGTCGTAATCGCACTCTATTGGATATGGTGCGATCTATGATGTCTCTTACCGATTTACCGCTATGATTTTGGGGATACGCTCTAGAGACAGCTACACTCACTTTAAATAGGGCACCGTCTAAATCCGTTGAGACGACACCGTATGAATTATGGTTTGGGAAGAAACCTAAGCTGTTGTTTCTAAAAGTTTGGGGATGCGATGCTTATGTCAAGAAACTTCAACCTGAAAAGCTCGAACCCATGTCGGAAAAATGCGTCTTCATAGGATACCCTAAAGAAACCATTGGGTATACCTTCTACTTAAGATCCGAGGGCAAGATCTTTGTTGCCAAGAACGGATCCTTTCTGGAAAAAGAGTTTCTCTCGAAAGAAGTAAGTGGAGGAAAGTAGAAGTCGATGAAGTACTACCTCTTGAACGGGATAGTAGTGCAGCTCAGGAAAATGTTCCTGTGATGCCTACACCAACTAAAGAGGAAAACAATGATGATGATCAAGGTACTTCGGATCAAGTTGCTACTGAACTTCGTAGGTCCACAAGGACACGTTCCGCACCAGAGTGGTACGGCAACCCTCTCCTGCAAATCATGTTGTTGGACAACGGTGAACCTTCGAACTAGGAAGAAGCAATGGCGGGCCCAGATTCCAACAAATGGCTAGAAGCCATGAAATGCGAGATAGAATCCATGTATGAAAACAAAGTATGGACTTTGACTGACTTGCCCGATGATCGGCGAGCGATAGAAAACAAATGGATCTTTAAGAAGAAGACGGACGCAGATGGAAATGTCACCATCTATAAAGCTCGACTTGTCGCTAAGGGTTATCGGCAAGTTCAAGGGATTGACTACGATGAGACTTTCTCTCCCGTAGCGAAGCTTTAGTCCGTCCGAATCATGTTAGCAATTGCCGCATACTATGATTATGAGATATGGCAGATGGACGTCAAAACGGCATTCCTTAACGGGCATCTTAAGGAAGAACTGTATATGATGCAGCCGGAGGGTTTTGTCGATCCTCAGAATGATAACAAAGTATGCAAGCTCCAACGATCCATTTATGGGCTGGTGCAAGCATCTCGGAGTTGGAACATTCGCTTTGATGAGATGATCAAAGCGCTTGGGTTTACGCAGACTTATGGAGAAGCCTGCGTTTACAAGAAAGTGAGTGGGAGCTCTGTAGCATTTCTCATATTTTATGTAGATGACATACTTTTGATGGGAAATGATATAGAATTCTTGGACAGCATTAAGGCCTACTTGAATAAGTGTTTTTCAATGAAGGACCTTGGAGAAGCTGCTTATATATTAGGCATCAAGATCTATAGGGATAGATCGAGACGCCTCATAGGTCTTTCACAAAGCACATACCTTGATAAGATTTTGAAGAAGTTCAAAATGGATCAGTCCAAGAAAGGGTTCTTGCCTGTACTGCAAGGTGTGAGATTGAGCTCGGCTCAATGCCCGACCACGGCAAAAGATAAAGAAGAGATGAGCGTCATCCCCTATGCCTCAGCCATAGGATCTATTATTTATGCCATGCTATGTACTAGACCTGATGTAAACCTTGCCGTAAGTTTGGTAGGAAGGTACCAAAGTAATCCCGGCAAGGAACACTGGACAGTGGTCAAGAATATCCTGAAGTACCTGAAAAGGACAAAGGACATGTTTCTCGTTTATGGAGGTGACGAAGAGCTTGCCGTAAAGGGTTACGTCGACGCTAGCTTCGACACAGATCTGGATGACTCTAAGTCACAAACCGGATACGTGTATATGTTGAATGGTGGAGCAGTAAGCTGGTGCAGCTGCAAGCAGAGCGTCGTGGCGGGATCTACATGTGAAGCGGAGTACATGGCAGCCTCGGAGGCAGCGCATGAAGCAATATGGGTGAAGGAGTTCATCACCGACCTAGGAGTCATACCCAATGCGTCGGGGCCGATCAAACTCTTCTGTGACAACACTGGAGCTATTGCCCTTGCCAAGGAGCCCAGGTTTCACAAGAAGACCAGGCACATCAAGCGTCGTTTCAACTCCATCCGTGAAAATGTTCAAGATGGAGACATAGATATTTGCAAAGTACATACGGATCTGAATGTCGTAGATCCGTTGACTAAACCTCACTCGCGAGCAAAACATGATCAACACCAGAACTCTATGGGTGTTCGATTCATCACAATGTAACTAGATTATTGACTCTAGTGGAAGTGGGAGACTGTTGGAAATATGCCCTAGAGGCAATAATAAAAGGATTATTATTATATTTCCTTGTTCATGATAATTGTCTTTTATTCATGCTATAACTGTATTATCCGGAAATCATAATACACGTGTGAATACATAGACCATAACATGTCCCTAGTGAGCCTGTAGTTGACTAGCTCGTTGGTCAACAGATAGTCATGGTTTCCTGACTATGGACATTAGATGTCATTGACAACAGGATCATATCATTAGGAGAATGATGTGATGGACAAGACCCAATCCTAAGCATAGCACAAGATCGTGTAGTTCGTTTTCCTAGAGCTTTTCCAATGTCAAGTATCTCTTCCTTAGACCATGAGATCGTGTAACTCCCGGATACCGTAGGAGTGCTTTGGGTGTACCAAACGTCACAACGTAATTGGGTGACAATAAAGGTGCACTACAGGTATCTCCGAAAGTGTCTGTTGGGTTGACACGGATCGAGACTGGGATTTGTCACTCCGTATGACGGAGAGGTATCACTGGGCCCACTCGGTAGTGCATCATCATAATGAGCTCAAAGTGACCAAGTGTTTGGTCATGGGATCATGCATTACGGTACGAGTAAAGTGACTTGCCGGTAACGAGACTAGCGAGGTATTGGGATACCGACGATCGAGTCTGGGCAAGTAACATACCGTCTGACAAAGGGAATTGCATGCGGGGTTGATTGAATCCTCGACATCGTGGTTCATCCGATGACATCATCGAGGAGCATGTGGGAGCCAACATGGGTATCCAGATCCCTCTGTTGGTTATTGACCGGAGAGCCGTCTCGGTCATGTCTGCATATCTCCCGAACCCGTAGGGTCTACACATTTAAGGTTCGGCGACGCTAGGGTTATTAGGAATACTTGTATGTGATTACCGAAAGTTGTTCGGAGTCCCGGATGGGATCCCGGACGTCACGAGGAGTTCCGGAATGGTCTGGAGGTAAAGATTTATATATGGGAAGTTGTCATACGGACACCGGAAGGTTTCGGGGGCATATCGGTATTGTACCGGGGCCACCGGAAGGGTTTCGGGGGTACACCGGGAGGGGCCACCCCTCCCGGGGGGGCCACATGGGCCGCGTGGGGCAGGAGCCAGCCCCTGGAGGGCTGGGCGCCCCCCCCCCCCTTGGGCCCATGCACCTAGGGTTGGGGGGGGGGGGAACCCTAGAGGGGGCGCCCTCCTTGCTTGGGGGGCAAGTTCCCCCTCCCTGGCCGCCGCCCCCCCTCTAGATCCCATCTAGAGGGGCCGGCCCCCCTTGCCCCTTCCCCTATAAATAGAGGGGTGAGGGGAGGGCTGAATACCCAAGCCAAGGCGCAGCCCCTCCCCTCCCCAACACCTCTCCTCCTCCGTTGTGTGCTTGGCGAAGCCCTGTCGGAGTACTGCCTCTCCACCATCATCACGCCATCGTGCTGCTGCTGGAGCCTTCTTCCTCAACCTCTCCTTCCCCCTTGCTGGATCAAGAAGGAGGAGACGTCGCCCGTACCGTACGTGTGTTGAACGCGGAGGTGCTGTCCGTTCAGCACTTGGTCATCGGTGATCTGAATCACGGCGAGTACGACTCCATCATCACCGTTCCCTCGAACGCTTCCGTACGCGATCTACAAGTGGTATGTAGATGCAAACTCACTCCCTTGACTCGTTGCTTAGATGAACTCATAGATGGATCTTGGTGAAACCGTAGGAAAATTTTTAATTTTCTGTAACGTTCCCCAATAAAAATAACATAGCCAAAGAAAGCTTATCCCTATAAAATCATATAGTTAGGCTATGCTTCATTTTCGTCACACAAAATCCTCCCATCATGCACAACCCTGGTTTCAGCCAAGCAATTGGTTCATACTTTTTAACGCGCTTCAACTTTTTTAACTCTCACGCAATACATGAGCGTAAGCCATGGATACAGCACTATGGGTGGAATAGAATATGATGATGGAGGTTGTGTGGAGAAGACAAAAAAGGAGAAAGTCTCATATTGATGAGGCTAATCAACGGGCTCTGGAGTTGCCCATCAATTGATGTCAACATGAGGAGTAGGGATTGCCATGCAACGGATGCACTAGAGCTATAAATGTATGAAAGCTCAACAAAAGAAACTAAGTGGGTGTGCATCCAACTTGCCTGCTCATGAAGACCTAGGGCATTTTGAGGAAGCCCATCATTGGAATATACAATCCAAGTTCTATAATGAAAAATTCTCACTAGTATATGAAAGTGACAACATAAGAGACTCTCTATCATGAAGATCATGGTGCTAATTTGAAGCACAAGTGTGGAAAAAGGATAGTAACATTGTCCCTTCTCTCTTTTTCTCTCATTTTTTTGGTGGGCTTCTTTGGCCTCCTTTTTTATTTGGGCTTCTTTGGCCTCTTTTATTTTTCATAAAGTCCCAAGTCTCATCCCGACTTGTGGGGGAATCATAGTCTCCATCATCCTTTCCTCACTTGGGACAATGCTCTAATAATGAAAATCACCATACTTTTATTGATTTACAACTCAACAATTACAATGCATTAGAACAAAATATGACTCTATGTGAATGCCTCCGGCGGTATACCGGGATATGCAATGAATCAAGAGTGACATGTATGAAAGAATTACGAAGGTGGCCTTGCCACAAATACGATGTCAACTACATGATCATGCAAAAGCAGTATGACAATGATGGAGCGTGTCATAATAAACGGAACGGTGGAAAGTTGCATGGCAATATATCTCGGAATGCCTATGGAAATGCCATAATAGGTAGGTATGGTGGCTGTTTTGAGGAAGATATAAGGAGGTTTATGTGTGATAGAGCATATGGTATCACGGGGTTTGGATGCACCGGCGAAGTTTGCACCAACTCTCAAGGTGAGAAAGGGTAATGCACGGTACTGTAGAGGCTAGCAATGATGGAAGGGTAAGAGTGTGTATAATCCATGGACTGACATTAGTCATAAAGAACTCATATACTTATTGCAAAAGTTTATTAGCCCTCGAAGCAAAGTACTACTACGCATGCTCCTATGGGAAGGGTTGGTAGGAGTTAACCATCGCGCGATCTCGACCTCCACACATAAGGAAGGCAATCGAAAGAGCACCCCATGCAATAAATTTGTTACACAACTTTTACCATACGTGCATGCTACGAGACTTGCCAACTTTAACACAAGTATTTCTCAATTTTATAGTTACCCAACTAGCATGACTCTAACATTACCACCTTTATATCTCAAAACAATTATCAAGCATCAAATTGATCATAATATTCAATGCACTCTATATGATAGTTTTTATTATACCCAACTTGGATGCTCATCATATTAGGACAAATTTTATAACCAAAGCAAATACCATGCTGTTCTCAAAGACTCTCAAAATAATATAAGTGAGGCATGAGAGATCAATAACTTCTACAAAATAAAACCACCACCGTGCTCTAAAAGATTTAAGTGAAGCACATAGAGCAAAATTATCTAGCTCAAAAGATATAAGTGAAGCACATAGAGTATTCTAATAAATTCCGAATCATGTGTGTCTATCCCAAAAGGTGTGTACAGCAAGGATGATTGTGGTAAACTAAAAAGAAAATACTCATATCATACAAGACGCTCCAAGCAAAACACATATCATGTGGTGAATAAATATATAGCCCCAAGTAAAGTTACCGATAGACGAAGACGAAACAGGGGATGCCTTCCGGGGCATCCCCAAGCTTAGGCTTTTGGTTGTCCTTGAATATCTTGGGGTGCCATGGGCATCCCCAAGCTTAGGCTCTTGCCACTCCTTATTCCATAATCCATCAAATCTTTACCCAAAACTTGAAAACTTCACAACACAAAACTCAACAGGAAATCTCATGAGCTCCGTTAGTGCAAGAAAGAAAAACCACCACTTAAAGAACTGTAATGAACTCATTATTTATTTATATTGGTGTTAAACCTACTGTATTCCAACTTCTCTATGGTTCATAACCCCTGATACTAGCCATAGATTCATCAAAATAAGAAAAAAGACACACGAAAAACAGAATCTGTCAAAAACAGAACATTCTGTAGCAATCTGTAACTTTAGAATACTTCTGGAACTCTAAAAATCCTACCAAAATAGGACGTCCTAGAAATTTGTCTATTGATCTACTGCAAGAAGAATCAACTCAAAAGCATGTTTCTGCGATTTATTAGAATTTTGAGCACAAAAGTTTCCGTTTTTCAGCAAGATCAAGTTAACTTTCACCCAAGATGATCCTATAGGTTCTACTTGGAAAAAACACTAATTAAAACATAAAACCACATCTAAACAGAGCCTAGATGAATTATTTATTACTAAACAGGAACAAAAAGCAAGGAACAAAAATAAAATTGGGTTCCCTCCCAACAAGCGCTATCATTTAACGCCCCTAGCTAGGCATAAAAGCGAGAATAGATCTAAGTATTGTCATCTTTGGCATTCAATTCATCAGTGGCCCTCATAATAGATTCATAAGGTAATTTGATTTTCTTTCTAGGAAAGTGTTTCATGCCTTTCCTTAATGGAAATTGAAATCTAATATTTCCTTCCTTCATATCAATAATTGCGCCAATCGTTCTAAGGAAAGGTCTACCAAGAATAATAGGACATAAAAGATTGCAATCTATATCAAGAACGATAAAATCTACGGGCACATAACTCCTATTTTCAAAAATAAGAACATCATTAATCCTTCCCATAGGTTTCTTAATAGTGGAATTCGCAAAGTGCAAGTTTAAAGAACAATCATCAAATTCACGGAAACCTAGCACATCACATAAAGTTTTTGGAATCGTGGAAACACTAGCACCCAAATCACACAAAGTATAGCATTCATGATTTTTAATTTTAATTTTAATAGTAGGTTACCACTCACCATAAAGTTTTCTAGGGATAGAAACTTCTAGTTCAAGTTTTTCTTCATAAGATTGCATCAAAGCATCAACGATCACTACTAGGGAAAACCTTATACACAGAAGTTTATCAGTAGCACGGTTTAAAAGTGGGCGCTACTGCTAATTAGTAGTAGCGAGGGGTATAAAAACCGCGCTACTACTATGTTGATAGTAGTAGCGAGGGGTATAGTCCCGCGCTGCTACTAAGTGATTTCCACCGTGCCCCCTCTGGAACAGCCATAGTAGTAGCGTGGGTTATAAACCCACGCTACTACTAAGATGATAGTAGTAGCGCGAGTTATAAACCCCACGCTACTACTAAATGGTCTCCACCGTGCACCCACGACATGCCATAGTAATAGTGTTGGATCAGCGTGGGGTATAAACCCAACGCTACTGCTAACTTATCTCCTTGCCGCCCCACCTTAGCCTCTCACCCCTGCTCTGCCTTTCTCTCCCCCGACGCCTCTCCTCGTCCTCCACTCCCCACGTTTCCCCCAACCAACCCCGCCGCCACCGCCGACGCTGACGACCTCCTCTCCCCCAACCCCACCGCCGGCGCCCCTCACCTCACGCGCGAATCCTCCTCCTTGCCGTGCCCTTGTGCCGGCCCCAAACCCTAGCTAGGGGCCCCCTTCTCCGGGCGCAGCGCGGCGCGGGGAGGGCTCCCTCTTGCCCGTCGCCGATGCAGACGGCCCGCCGGAGGTCCTGCTACTTGCTCCTCCGACCCTCCACCTCCTACTGCTAGTGCGGACCGACGCCATGGAAGTGAGGTTCCCCCTTATCCTCTCTTTCTCTTCACCGCGGGCAGCCCTTGACCCCCTTGGATTCAATTTGGCAGGCCGTGTGCGGGCGGGGAAGGACAGCGTGCCGTGCCTGGTGTGCCAGGGCAATGGCTCTGCTGCTGGCCATTCCTTCTCCGCTCCATTCCTCAGCAGACTCCAGCAACTAAGATCGGATCACAAGGAGAGACAGAGAGAGCGGTCGCGGCGGTGATGGAGTCGGCGATGGCGGGCGGGGCGGGGAGGGGGAGGGGGTGGAGGGGCGGGGAGGGTGAGGAAGCCATACGCCATCACCAAGTCGCGGGAGAGCTGGACCGACCCGGAGCACGACAAGTTCATCGAGGCGCTCCTCCTGTAAGTAACCACCTCGTCCACCCCACCCGTCCTGTCTTGTCTTGCCTGCTGGTTGGGGATCAGGCTTACGTCCGGCTGATCAGAGTTTGTCCATCGGCTCATCGGCGTGCTAGATCGCCGGGTTTAGCCTAGGATCCCGCCTGCCCGCTGGCCGGCCGGGCTAGTGGCTGGAGTAGAACATCTGGCAGCGCCTGCCTAGTTGATTTTGATTTGGACCGCATGCTGTTGGAAAGCAGTTGGTTAGTTGATTTTGATTTGACCTGAACTGAATGAATCCCCATGGAGCTTGGCAGGTGGGAGCAAAAGATCTCTTCCCTTAGGACACCTGGGCCTGGCCAAGCAGGATCTCTCCCCTTACCAGCAAACCATGGGCCATTTTACATTTGATTTTTACCATCTTTTCACCAATTAATCATATTGCCATGCACTACTTCACTCTGTTAACTTGTTCTGACCGAGCAGCCTCAACATCGTCGTCCGTCTGCCGGCGCAACCTAACATTGAGGTTCCCCATAGCCGTCGCATAGGTTCAGATAAATCTATGGATAACACAAGAGTGCTTTGTGTTAGGACCTTAGGCTGTCACTTCTCAAGAGGCTCGTGTGACTACTGAAATGGCTCCCTATGTATAGTCTGTCTATCCTCGTTAGTGACATGTCTCTCTTTGTTTGTGTTTTTGTATAACAGGTTCGATCGCGATTGGAGAAAGATTGAGGCGTTTGTTGGCTCTAAGACAATGATACAGGTATACACATGTGCTCTGTTGTGCACCCACTTTCTGCTTCTGTTTAGCTATTTAGTTGGTTATCATCTGACGAAATATTCTGCTCGTCGAGCGCGTCCGCGGCGTCCTCGCTGAGTTCATCAAGGTCAGTGCGGCTCTCCGTCATGACACCAACACCGAGGCTCACTGCTACGTGGTTACTTCTGAATACCGACCAACTTGTAAAAATTCACTGTTGGATGTGAATTGTTCTGCAGAAACAGGGTAACAGATGTAAGACTCGATGTTTGATCTTCATACATTTTGCTTCTGCAATATCGTGTTGTAGCATCTGATAGTGGAATGCTTTAACAACAACCTTCCTGAAAGATTCCAAATGTGGTGGCAGGTTATTCTTATTGTTTAACCACTTGATAGACTCATGTCTGTTGAGTTTGTGCAACTGATTTGCTTCAGTCCAAATTTACGTGTTTATGCTTATATTTATTGTTTGCATTCTATATGTGACAATGCAACAGTTCTTTGAGGCATCAATCCATGATAACTAGGCATATCAGTTTATGCTTAGATATAAAGAAACCAAATATATATTATGTCTTATTAGACGAAACCAATTATATTTAATCCATGTTAAAATGATTATGCATTTATCATGTTGGAACTTCTTTGTCAAGCAGGTCTCCGCCAGCATTGAGAATTTGGGATGGCAGTGCCACACATTGATGTATGGATACTTTCTGGTCTCTTGCCCCGTTGTACATCATTGTTCCCTTTTTAAGGATCCATTCACCTAGTTCCTGTTTTTTATGGATTTTGTTCTGTTTGTTTACAGATCAAGTCTGTCATTGCCTTTACCATGTTTCTTAAAGCCTTTGGTGGTCTCCTTTTCATCATTAGCAGCTCGTTCGAAGCGGTCGTACTGGTGTGTACTCTTCTTGTGCATGCACTATATCTAGAATTATGTTATGTTAAAGGGGCATCTAGATGCATACTATTGTGGCTACCATTAAATGCATGTCTTCTCAAACTATTTAAAAGGAAGTGTTGTTGCCGTGCCATTTAGATAGTTTCAAAAGATATGATGTGCTTGGCTGTTAATGTTTTAGTGTGTGCTTCTGACCTATTGTAAAAGGCCAATTCGGGCATTGTAGTTGCTTCAGTATTTGATCTTCATATATTTTGCTTTTGCAATATCCTGTTCTAACATTTGAAAATGGAATACTTTAATAATATAATCTTCCTGACTTTCTGCAACTGATTTTTGCTGTAGTCCAAAATTATATGTTTGTGTTTATTGCCTTTTTTAGTGTGTTGGCATTTGAAAGAGGAACAGGGCAACGTGTTGCACTCTTGCTTTTGTTAGAGCACTATATTTTATTGTTAACCATGATATGGTCCAAACTCCTTTTTATTCTGTTCATATGATTTGCTCATCTTTTGTTTTCTGTCCGATGCCTCCTGTGTTTAGAGAAGAAATATTCTTAATTGAGTGTTTCTTGAACATGGCCAGGGCAATGGATAAAATCTACTCTGGATAGTTGACAGAGGGAGTACATGCTAAGTTGACTTTTATCCCGCGGATTTGCTTATCGTGAAGATGCTTGCAAGGATGCAGAGGGAGCGGATCATTTGGAGAGATAGGGTGCCACTATTTGGTGTTTTTATGCATTTTGGTTTGCTTGTCACTGTGTTTGCACTAGCTAGGAGTAAGTGACTTGGCAAGAAGTGTAGGTGTTTTAATTGAAGGCATGAAAAGCCATGACAATATGTATGCTCTTACAGGATGTGCTCTAATGCCGCTGGTTTATTATAAATCTTGGATTAGTAATGATGTGTAATGTTGCTGGTTTATTCCAAATATGTGTTTCTTTTAGTTGGAATTGTATGCATAGAATGGAATTGGTGGATTTTATTTTTTTAATTCCTAATTAGTTAGTAGTAGCGTGGGAAAACACCAGACGTGCTACTACTACTTCGTTAGTAGTAGCGTGGGTTTGCATCCAGGCTACTACTAACTTTTTAGTAGTAGCATGGGAAAAAACCTGATGCGCTCCTACTATTTCATTACTAGTAGCATGGGTTGCACCCGCGCTACTACTAAAATGTTACTAGTAGCGTGGGTTTCACCCGCGCTACTACTAACTATTAGCTGTAGCACGATACTAGTAGCGTGGGTACCCGCGCTGCTAGTAGCCATTTTACCCGCGCTGCTAGTAGCCTTTTTCCTAGTAGTGGATAAGTTTAGTAAAAGCTTTATTTTGGCTATAAGCATGAGGAGAATTCAACACGGATTGCAACAAGGAAATACAATCTATTAAAGAACAATTATCATAATAAATTCCTTGAAATCCAAAATAGTGGGTTCATTGCTATGTAAAGTTTTGACCTCTTCAATCCCACTTTTACCAATTTTAGCATCAAGATCTAAAATCTTCAAATCATTGGGATGCCTTTTAACAAAAGTTAACTCATCTCCAGTCCCATCATTATCAAGATTCATATTTCAAAACAAAGATTTAATAGGAGACACATCAATCACTTTTAGATCTTCATCATTATTTTTTTCTAACCCTTCTGGTTTGGCAGCCATCTTATTAACTAAGGTGGCTCGCTTATCAGAAATTTGGGCAATTGATTTTTCAAGATGAGCAAACTGAGAATTCAAACCATAAAATTCCTTAGACATGTCATCAAGCTCTTTATTCATGTATTCCATAAAGCGTTTTTGTTCTGTAAGCTCATTTCTAAAGAAATTATTATGCTCAAATTGTAAAGCCATAAAGCTTCTAATATTGATTTCGATCTCTTCCAACCTTCTAAGGTGAAGATCGGCGTTTTTAGGCAAGGCCATAAGGGAAAACCAGCATACAAGAGACACGCGAAAAAGAGGCGAACGGAAAAGAGAGGATGAATAAAACGGCAAGGGTGAAGTGGGGGAGACGAAAACGAGAGGCAAATGGCAAATAATGTAATGCGAGGGAGATGAGTTTGTGATGGGTACTTGGTATGTCTTGAATTGAGCGAAGACCTCCCCGGCAATGGCACCATAAATCCTTCTTGCTACCTCTTGAGCATGCATTGGTTTTTCCCTTGAAGAGGAAAGGGTGATGCAGCAAAGTAGCGTAAGTATTTCCCTCAGTTTTTGAGAACCAAGGTATCAATCCAGTAGGAGGCTTCACGAAAGTCCCTCGTACCTACACAAACAAATAAGAACCTCGCAACCAACGCGATAAAGGGGTTGTCAATCCCTTCACGGCCACTTGCGAAAGTGAGATCTGATAGAGATAATAAGATAAGATAAATATTTTTGGTATTTTTTGATATAGATTGAAAAGTAAAGATTGCAAAATAAAGTAGATCGGAAACTTACATGATGGAAAATAGACCCGGGGGCCATAGGTTTCACTAGTGGCCTCTCTCAAAATAACATAAGTATTACAGTGGGTGAACAAATTATTGTCGAGCAATTGATAGAAAAGTGCATAGTTATGAGAATATCTAGGCATGATCATGTATATAGGCATCACGTCCGCAACAAGTAGACCGACTCTTGCCTGCATCTACTACTATTACTCCACACATCGACCGCTATCCAGCATGCATCTAGAGTATTAAGTTCATAAGAACAGAGTAACGCATTAAGCAAGATGACATGATGTAGAGGGATAAACTCAAGCAATATGATATAAAACCCCATTTTTTATCCTCGATGGCAATAATACAATATGTGCCTTGCTGCCTCTGTTGTCACTGGGAAAGGACACCGCAAGATTGAACCCAGAGCTAAGCACTTCTCCCATTGCAAGAAAGATTAATCTAGTAGGCCAAACCAAACTGATAATTCGAAGAGACTTGCAAAGATAACCAATCATATATAAAAGAATTCAGAGGAGATTCAAATATTCTCATAGATAAACTTGATCATAAACCCACAATTCATTGGATCTCGACAAACACACCGCAAAAGGAGTTACATCGAATAGATCTCCAAGAAGATCGAGGAGAACTTTGTATTGACATTCAAAGAGAGAGAACAAGCCATCTAGCTAATAACTATGGACCCGAAGGTCTGTGGTAAACTACTCACAACTCATGGGAGAGGCCTTGGCGATGATGTAGAAGCCCTCCGTGATCGATTCCCCCTCCGACGGAGTGCCGGAAAAGGCTCCAAGATGGGATCTCATAGGTACAGAAGGTTGCGGCGGTGGAAATAGTGTTTCATGGTGCTCCTGGATGTTTTCGGGGTACGTAGATATATATAGGCGAAGGAAGTCCGTCAGGGGAGCCACAAGGGGCCCACGAGGCACCCCCCCCTCTAGGGCGCACCTTGCACCCTCGTGGCCGCCTCGGCTGCTTCTTGATGTCCACTACAAGTCTCCTGGATTGCGTTTGTTTCAAAAAGATCGCTACCGAAAGTTTCATTCCATTTGGACTTCGTTTGATATTCCTTTTCTTCGAAACACTGAAATAGACAAAAAACAGCAATTTGGGCTGGGCCTCCGGTTAGTACATTAGTCCCAAAAATGATATAAAAGTGTATAGTAAAGCCCATAAACATCCAAAACGGGTAATATAATAGTATGAAACAATCAAAAATTATAGATACGTTGGAGACGTATCAATCTCGCGGCCCAAAGGCAAACCACCACCGGCAACCATGTTGATGAAGAATGGAAAAAATGCAACCTCGCCGGAATCTCGCTAAGACGCCTGCCCCATGGTGGGCGCAACCTGTCGTGGGAGTGAGTCTGACAGTAGAAGTAGGGGGTACGTAGGAGTGGAGGTCAGACCCTAGCTACGTCGAGATTGTGAACACACGGGTTTACTAGTTCAGGCCCCTCACGGAGAAGGTAACAGCCCTACGTCTCGGTGCCTCGGGAGGCTCTGTCGATTGGAATGTGTTGCAGTTACAGGGGGTGCGAACCCTTGTGCCAGAGGGTAGTGGTGGCTTATATAGAGTGTGTTAGCCCCTCGGATCCCTCAGTTACACGGGGTTCAATGAGAGTTAAGTCATGAATGTTACTGGTAACGCCCGCATTAATGACCTTAATGGCTATGGAGTGAATTCCTGATCGTTGCTATTTAGAGGTGACTCTAGGTCTTCTGTCTTCCGAGTGGATTATTGTCTTTCGAGTGAAATAACATGGTCGAATGGAATTGGGATATCCAAGTGGGATCACTGTCGAGTGGATGGCACTTCTTGGGAATTTCAGTCGGTATCTTCAGAATAACTTTGTAGGATTTGGCCTTTAGGACTATGTCCTTAGGTGAGGCATGTAGGACAAGCCTAGTACCCTACCCTAGGTACATGTTCTCGTCACCCGTCCATTCGACGTCCGGCACCGATGTTGTGGGCATCTCCGACGATGAAGATTAGCTAAGGTAGTACGTGGTATGTAGTGTTTTTTGCATGCTTTGTATGGACTAAGATTTGAAATATGAGAGATTCAGATGCAAATTAGCTAATTTGAGGTGCAATCGGTCAGTGTCCGCCGACAAGGGACCAGATTTGTCTAAGTTTTGTCGTAGATGCTTAGACACAAACGAATCCCGCGCGCGCCCGCGGCGTGCCAACTGCGCCTGCGCCTGTCTCCGCGTACGCGCGCCTCGCACCCACCTCACGAGCGCCGCCGAATGCTTTCGTTCTCCGACGGCTTTGCGCCCTTGGATTTTCGCTTGCCCCCAGCGCGCGCATATGGCTTGGTTCCTTTCGACGGCATCGCGCTCGTGCGGTCGTGCGTCGTGCGTGCTATGCCGGATCAAGGCCGCGGCTCCTTTGCTGGCCGCTTCGTGATTCGCGCGCAGGTTTCGCACATGGAACCCATCCACGTACGTAGCATCCTTTTAGTGCCCTGGCTATAGCCTGGTCGAAACGACAACCATGAATATTTCATGGATGGATGGCACTGAAACGTGCACGCGAGCAAGTGTGCGAGGGACAGAAACCAGACCGGATCACGGGGGAACGATTGTTTTCAAGCTGGTTCTAGCTTACTTTTTTTTGCGGGATTCTAGTTATCTCCTTCGATACATATTACTTGTCGTAATTTTAGTACAATTTTATGAGGGAATAATTAACTTTTCTTTTCTCGGATAGGAACTCCCTCAAAGAAAGAAACGGTGTTCGGTTACAACTAAAAATGTGTGCTATTTTCTAGTATGGAAAAGACAGAGGATAAACTCATGTACGTTTCCGTTCCTAGATGACTGCGACCTTTTCTCCTAGAAAGAAGGAAAGAACATGAACAACCCACAGTAAAAAAGGATAGACCCATCTTTGTTTCAAGAAAAAAGGGAGGGGTGGACATTCGACCAAAGCACACCTCCTCCTTTTGCCTTTTTGAAATTCCCATACGTAACAAGCACCAGTACAGTGCGCATCCACAACTATATCTGAAGTGATTCTCCCTGCGCATCCACAAAAATGGATTGGAGGCATGCATGCATATACGCATGGGCCCATGCACTACGCCACTAGCTCGACGTGTTACTTGAAGGCTTTCCCTGTATGTACATGTGCGGATGTGCTCGAGCTGGATGCCATGATATTCTACACACTGGTGGAAAAACAGGCTTCCGTCCAGCCCCATAAGTCGCGAAGCTGTAGGAACCGCGACTAATGGGACCTTTAGTCGCGGTTTTGGAGGTGAACCGCGACCAAAGGCCTGGGCCCAGGGCGCTCGGTGGCCAGCTCGCGCACGTGAGGGTCTTTAGTCGCGGTTGGCCAAGACAACCGCGACTAAAGGCCTTCGGGCACCTTTAGTCACGGTTTGCCAGGCCAACCGCAACTAAAGCCCCTCCCCTATATATACCCATCCAGCAGCCAACACTTAGCCATTTGGAGCCATTCTCTTCACAAGTGGGTGTAGGTTTGCTTTTGGTTCCTTTTATGCACATAAGGTGTTTGATGAAATGCCCCAAGAGCATGAAACAAACATGACATGAAGTGTTGGAGCCACACTCCTCGATCGCGGTTAGCAACTTGATGAACCTTTGATGTGTCATTGATAAAATATGCATGTGTGCAGTTCATTGTTTAATTTATATTGTTTGTAGCTAGTTAGTTTAACAAATGCATGATGGTTAATTATATAT
Organism: Triticum aestivum; assembly: GCF_018294505.1. Lineage (NCBI taxonomy): Eukaryota > Viridiplantae > Streptophyta > Magnoliopsida > Poales > Poaceae > Triticum > Triticum aestivum. Next base: position 47,957,730 of record NC_057804.1, read on the forward strand.
TTTATATTATAATAATGCAGATGAATCGGCAATGGATGTACGGTAACCGACTCTCCGGCGAGTTCACTACGGGTTTGAAAGATTTCCTCGTAGTGGCTAATGCGAACAAGCAGGGGGGTTTTGTTATCTGTCCATGTGTTATCTGTAAGAATCAGAAGGGTTACTCTTCCTCAAGAGATGTTCACATGCATCTGCTTCGGCACGGTTTCATGCCAAGCTATAATTGTTGGACCAAGCATGGAGAAAGAGGGGTTATAATGGAAGAAGATGAAGAAGGTGATGATTTCATCGATGAAAGCTATCTTGCTCATTTCGGTGATACTTTCATGGAGGATGCTGAAGGTGAAGGGGAAGGTGAAGAAGAGGCACGTGATGATCCCGTTGATGATCTTGGTCGGACCATTGCTGATGCACGGAGACGCTGCGAAACTGAAAAGGAGAGGGAGAATTTGGATCGCATGTTAGAGGATCACAGAAAGGCGCTGTACCCCGGATGCGATGATGGTCTGAAAAAGCTGGGCTGCACACTGGATTTGCTGAAATGGAAGGCAGAGGCAGGTGTAGCTGACTTGGCATTTGAAAACTTGCTGAAAATGTTGAAGAATATGTTTCCAAAGGATAACGAGTTGCCCGCCAGTACGTACGAAGCAAAGAAGGTTGTCTGCCCTCTAGGTTTAGAGGTTCTGAAGATACATGCATGCATCAACGACTGCATCCTCTACCGCGGTGAATACGAGAATTTGAATGAATGCCCGGTATGCACTGCATTGCGTTATAAGATCAGAGGCGATGACCCTGGTGACGATGTTGAGGGCCAGAAACCCAGGAAGAGGGTTCCCGCCAAGGTGATGTGGTATGCTCCTATAATACCACGGTTGAAACGTCTGTTCAGGAACAAAGAGCATGCCAAGTTGTTGCGATGGCACAAAGAGGACCGTAAGTCGGACGGGGAGTTGAGACACACCGCAGATGGAACGCAATGGAGAAAGATCGACAGATGGTTCAAAGATTTTGCAGCTGACGCAAGGAACATAAGATTTGCTTTAAGTACGGATGGCATGAATCCTTTTGGCGAGCAGAGCTCCAGCCATAGCACCTGGCCCGTGACTCTATGCATCTACAACCTTCCTCCTTGGTTGTGCATGAAGCGGAAGTTCATTATGATGCCAGTGCTCATCCAAGGTCTGAAGCAACCCGGCAACGACATCGATGTGTACCTAAGGCCATTAGTTGATGAACTTTTACAGCTGTGGGGTGGTGTCCGTGTGTGGGATGAGCACAAACAAGAGGAATTTGACCTACGAGCGTTGCTTTTCGTAACCATCAACGATTGGCCTGCTCTTAGTAACCTTTCGGGACTGTCAAATAAGGGATACAATGCATGCACGCACTGCTTACATGAGACTGAAAGTGTACATTTGCCAAATTGTAAGAAGAACGTGTACCTTGGGCATCGTCGATTTCTTCCGAAAATTCATCCAGTAAGAAAGAAAGGCAAGCATTACAACGGCAAGGCAGATCACCGGCCGAAGCCTGCGGAACGCACTGGTGCTGAGGTATTTGATATGGTCAAGGATTTGAAAGTCATCTTTGGAAAGGGTCCTGGCGGACAATCAGTTCCGAAGGGAGCTGACGGGCACGCAGCCATGTGGAAGAAGAAATCTATATTCTGGGAGCTAGAATATTGGAAAGTCCTAGATGTCCGCTCTGCAATCGATGTGATGCACGTTACGAAGAATATTTGCGTGAACCTCCTAAGCTTCTTGGGCGTGTATGGGAAGACAAATGATACAAAGGAAGCACGGCAGGACCAGCAACGTTTGAAAGACCCTGATGACCGGCATCCGGAATGGTTTCAAGGTCGTGCCAGCTACGCTCTGACCAAAGAAGAGAAGGTCATCTTTTTTGAATGCCTGAGCAGTATGAAGGTCCCGTCTGGATTCTCGTCCAATATAAAGGGAATAATAAACATGGCGGAGAAAAAGTTCCAAAACCTGAAGTCTCACGACTGCCACGTGATTATGACGCAATTGCTTCCGATTGCTTTGAGGGGGCTCCTGCCGGAAAATGTTCGAGTAGCCATTGTGAAGCTATGTGCATTCCTTAATGCAATCTCTCAGAAGGTAATCAATCCAGAAGTTCTACCACGGTTACAGAACGATGTGATCCAATGTCTTGTCAGTTTCGAGTTGGTGTTCCCGCCATCCTTCTTCAATATTATGACGCACCTCCTGGTTCACCTAGTCGAAGAGATTTTCATTCTCAGTCCTGTATTTCTACACAATATGTTCCCCTTCGAGAGGTTCATGGGAGTATTAAAGAAATATGTTCGTAACCGTGCTAGGCCAGAAGGAAGCATCGCCAAGGGCTATGGAAATGAGGAGGTAATTGAGTTTTGTGTTGACTTTGTTCCTGACCTTAAGCCGATTGGTCTTCCTCGATCGCGGCACGAGGGGAGACTAAGTGGAAAAGGCACGATCGGAAGGAAATCAACGATATGTATGGACGGCCATTCTCTGACTGAAGCACACCACACTGTACTGACCAATTCCAGCTTGGTGGCTCTGTACTTTGAGAAACACAAGAATATTTTACTTTCTGACAACCCGGGGAAGCCTGAATCCTGGATTAGGAAGGCCCACATGGAGACTTTCGGCAGTTGGTTGAGAAAACATTTAATGAATGACAATGATGTTGTAGATTAGCTGTACATGTTGGCCAAGACACCATCTTCGACTATAACGACTTTCCAAGGGTACGAGATAAATGGAAATACATTTTACACGATCGCCCAAGATAAAAAGAGCACCAACCAAAACAGTGGTGTCCGCTTTGATGCAGCAACCGAGAATGGGCAAGAGGTCACATATTATGGTTACATAGAGGAGATATGGGAACTTGACTATGGACCCTCCTTTAAGGTCCCTTTGTTCCGGTGCAAATGGTTCAAGCTAACAGGAGGTGGGGTAAAGGTGGACCAGCAATACGGAATGACAATGGTGGATTTCAACAATCTTGGTTACCTTGACGAACCATTCGTCCTAGCGAAAGATGTCGCTCAGGTTTTCTATGTGAAGGACATGAGTAGCAAACCGAGGAAACGGAAAGATAAGAAAACGATCAGTACATCATGCGATGATCCAAAGCGCCACATTGTTCTTTCAGGGAAAAGAAACATCGTGGGAGTGGAGGACAAGACAGACATGTCACAAGATTATAATATGTTTGCTGAAATTCCGCCCTTCAAAGTGAACACCGACCCAAGCATTAAGTTAAATGATGAGGATGCTCCATGGATACGGCACAATCGTAAGCAAGCAGGGACACAAGGGAAGAAATGATGTATAATAATTTATTGTACCAAACTTTGTTGAATGGATCATGTGAATTATATTACCCGTGATGTGTTTGGTGTCCATTTTCGAATGATTCGAGATACCACTGATGATACATGAAATTTGGAGTGATTTAGTCATACTGTCGTTGTACTGGTAGTCGTCGCCTTCTAAGTTGCCGCCGTCGTCGTCGCTGTTGTCGTCGCTGCTGTCGTCGCTGTCGTCGGGCGGCGCTCGTGGCTCGAACTGAGGGTAGCGCAGGCGGGGGATATCGCCGGCCGTGATGTAGTCCATGACGCTCTGCAGAGTCCGGCCATACCACCATAGCCGACGGCCGGCCTCGTGGAAGTTCCCAGGAGGCAGACCGTCCTCCTCATACCTGGCGACCTCCCTCTCACGCCGATTGATGAAGAAGGCGTCCCAAGTATGCTGGTTATCGGGATGCCAGCGGGGATTCATCCGCTGCTCCGGCGTGAGGTCGAGGTAGTAGTGGTTCGTGATGGCCGCCCGGCGCGCAGTACCCTGAGGGACGGGAGGGACCGGCACGCCGCCGGCGCTTAGGCTCCAGCCGGTGGGGACGCGGTAGCCCGGTGGACAAGGGTAGTTCGAGGCGCAAAGTATGTAGTACCGTAGAATATGTGAAGCTCCTTCAAAATTAAAATAAAGCACAAAAGAAATAAAACAATACAAATTAAACAGAAAACAATACAAATTAAAAAGAAAACAATACAAATTAAACAGAAAACAGGTTTGGGGGGGGGCTAAAACCCTAAACCTGCAGCGGCCTTTAGTCGCGGTTGGCCAGACCAACCGCGACTAAAGGTTACCTTTAGTCGCGGGTCACCTCCCCAACCGCGACGACTAAAGGGGGGGCGCGGGAACGCAAAAAACCCGCCAAAAACCCTTTAGTCGCGGTTGGGCAGGCGACCCGCGACTAAAGGATGCCTTTAGTCGCGGGTCGCGTCGCCAACCGCGACTAAAGGTGGGGGGGCTATAAATACAAGGCTCCGATTCTCGTCTTCTCCGATTCCGATTCTCGCCAGTCTCTGCCGCGCCCTCGACGCCGCCCGCC